>NC_042966.1:34125133-34425133 GCF_901001165.1 Salmo trutta | reverse complement strand
ACTGTCAGACAGCTAGATCCATGATTCTTACAGGGTTAAAATTCTATGTCTAATTTAACTGATTAATGATTAATGTATGATAAAAGGGCAATTTACACTGCCATAAATGCAAGGACAGAAAAGTAATGGTTTATGTCACACGATTTCGGACAAATCCGTCAAGACACCAACCATGAGAAAGGGTTAAACGTAGGTTTTAAATCAAATCGTGAATATCATTGAATATACTGTAGCTATGTTGCCCTTATATTTTAATGTAATGACATACAAAAAATTGGCTGATTATTATCGATGGCTTATCAACAGCTGTAACAAGTTGTCCAGTGTAGGAAATCCTCACTGGTACCCTGGTTTATAGAAAGACCTAGAATCCAAATGCATCAGAACAAGCATGTGATCTTGCCTAATATGGCTGCAGGAGTGGGTGGGTGTGGGTGGGAGTGGTGATGACACTGCACTTCACTATCAATTGTAAGTCAAAATATGAATTGAAGGTAGAAGTCAGGGGTTCACCCTATGTCAGGAGGCAGGCCTATGACCTGTAAGCGTGCCAAGGGTGTTGTGTTTAGAGATTCAGACACTCCTCAATTTAGAAACATGTAGCCCGCATGTGCAACTCCAGGGTGATTCCATGGCCTTACTATGTGAGACTATCATTGAGAGACTACATTGAGAGAATGTACAAGCTCTGTGGTTAGGCTGCTACAAAACAATTGTCACTCACAGACAGCAATACAAACAGTCATATAGTCATATGCTGCTGAGGTTGCTATGTTACCTGGTGTTATGGTAAAAGTCTCGTTTTGATGACACAAGTGAAACAATGTTGAATCCCCAATATTCAGATGTTATTGTACAACAACCTATGCAGTGAGCCTCCCTTGTCAACATGTGTTCCAGAGGTTTTTTTCATGGATAAACGTTGGATGTTAGTGTAGATTGTAGCATCTCAAATAGCCTACGAATTTGAAACTGTGGCATGTCATTATCATCACTGCCAATTGTCAGAACAAGATCGGAATGCACATCATCTGGTTCAGAAATGCGTAGCAGCCAGCTAGCTATGACTACAGATGCTTCTAATATATTCAATATTCAACAGTGGCCCCTGAACTGGTTATCCCCTTCAATTACATTTACGTGATTGAAAATGTCATTTTAAGAGGTATTATTGAGAAAAAGTCAATGATGATAGCCTATCTGCCAAGTCGTCTATGTGTTTTCATTACTAGCAATATATTCTTAACCATTACAAATATTCATGAATTGCCCATCACTGTACCTCTGTGGTTTACCATTAAAGATAGAGACAGTATTTCAACTAAATTACACAAAACCTACAGATGTGATCAAAAAATAACTCATATATAGGAACCAAAATAGTCTCAAATAAGAAGTACACACGTTTCAAATAGGCCTACATTATTATTCCAATAATGGCAGTGAAACGTAGATGAGAATAAGAAAACCACTGCAATAATATTACAGGGGGAATTATTTGCACAAGTGTATGGCAACGATTTACAATCCATGGTGAAGAAACAATAAATAACAGGCTGATAACGAATCATGTATAATTAGGCTAGAGGAATATTAATGGTAATGAAAATGATAGCCTAATCATGAAACCTCTGTGGAGGCCAAGGTGACACAAGAGTATGCCACCATCATTGTTTCTTTCACTCAAATGTGGCTTTTTAAAACACTTAAAACCATTGAGGGGCACAAAGACACCGGTCAGCCTGGGAAAAATAAAATGTAAAACCTATAAAGGCGCTATTGATGAGCCACTTGTGCAACGGCATGCCAGTCTCGCTCGGAAAAGCAGGACCGACCGTCATGTTTCAGTCATAAGCTTACGTATAAACTGAAATTAAGCCTAAATTGTAATTTAAACATGGACTACCATCAAAATACTCAATAAACCACAATTATTAATCAGGCGTTTAGTCACCGTAATTGTGAAACGTTTTGCTTCTGGATAAATTCCCCATATGCAAGTTTTTCTCAAACTATTAAACGTCAGGTTATCATTGATGTTTGCGTTAAACACATCGAACAAGATTTATGACAGAGTCACATCTATGGAGAGCAAACTCCACATATGGAGTAACTTACCGTTAGCTGCGGTAATCAGACCTGCAAAAATAAGCAGGGTATGCTTAAATTTCCCCATCGCAGTCATGTTCGTTGTTATTCCACGCAGCCACCGGTTTCTTGGGTTTTGTTCAACGATCACAAAAATGCATAGAGATCCAGCTTTGGCAAGAAGATGTGACGCCTATGGTGCAGGGATTCGCCTATATTAGCTCTCATATCATCAAGAAAGGCTACTGCAGAGATACGAGATTGTAGAGATGAGACCCAAATAGGTTTCCTGGATGCAAGTATAAAGACAGAATGCGTAGGCAACTAGGAGATTGCAAGAGAGGAACGAATAGAGGGTGCCTGTATCCAACGGAAGGAGTTGGACTCAACCATCATATATGATGCAGGGGAATTGTAAATCAATCTGAGTGCCTTCACGGCAACTTTGAGACTGGTAGCCTACCATTCTGAGGAAGCACCAACACAGGTGCAAATGCATACAACCCAGTGAAACGCGTGTTAGCGCCGTAATATCGACTAGTCACTAGACCAAGTGGCGACACCGTGACCAACAAACATTACATGTTTTTATATTGATATTTTGTACGTCTCTGCTTTATACGAACTCTAAGAATAAAACAAAATTCACTAGATACACCCGTTACACATCCGATCAAATTCATATGCAAATGATTGTTGTGTGTAGTCTAGGTGTTGATGGTTTAACGTTTGCCCAGAATGTAAGTAGTGTAAACACTGCTGCTTTATACACAGTTAATGTAACACTACATAATATCATCACTCTCTCACTATCACCAATGTTAGGTTCCCTCCATTTGGTTAGGTAACCTACAAAGACATACATAGACATCACTATATTTCATTAATGCACTTGTTTCAGGTGTGGATGACTGAAGCTGGGATTCCCTTTACAAAGGCGGATGTTTACTTGGATCTATTCGATTATAAAGTACTCTAGTCAAAAAATCCTACAGGATTAGGGATTTTTCCAATAGAATCCTATACGATTTTTATTATTAGGTTAGCCTATACTACCCGGATTGCTGTACTGGGAGCAAAAACGTGGCATTTTCCTGGACAGGTAACTAATGGAAGAAAACTAATCCAGTTTCAAATGTTCAAATAGGCTAGATCACAAATTGTGTTTGGCTTTTCACGTGGTCATTACTACAAAAAAAGATCACTGCCAAAATGAAAAGTATTATGGTTAGTCCAGCTATTTTCTATTAACTGCGTCAAGTACATTGGACAGCGACACAGTAAACTAAAACGTGTAACTGCTGCCATCTAGTGAAAATGAGTAAATTTTTTTGGAATGAGCCAAAGTCCACCATATATTTACATTTACAAACAATTAATCAAAGGTCTACGCAAACAAGAGTTCTGCTGAGATTTAGATTTGTTTATTTTTATTATCCATAGATGAGACAATTAAAATCTAATTCAACACACATTAACAACCAGGTAGACCAATTGTCTATTCTGAATGTGGCACTGAAAGCACTGCATTAGAGATCAATATGGGTGTGGACATACACATGTCATTTTCTGTTGCTCTAGATTCATTTGAATAACAAACTTCACTGAGCTGAACATTAGAACTGATTAACAGTGACATTGATATTTCTTTATAGTCTGCAAGGTCTAAGTATGCCATCATGCATATTTCATTGAGGGATTCATGCATTGGTTGTTCAGTGAACCACACTTGAGTGATGAGTTTAATAGCCTATGCTTTAGTTCAGTGTACTAGCACAGTCTAATAGCCTGTGCTTTAGTTCAGTGTACTAGCACAGTCTAATAACCTGTGCCTTAGTTCAGTGTACTAACACAGTCTAATAGCCTGTGCTTTAGTTCAGTGTACTAACAGTCTAATAACCTATGCCTTAGTTCAGTGGACTAATACAGTCTAATAGCATATGTTTTAGTTCAGTGTACTAATACAGTCTAATGGCCTATGCTTTAGTTCAGTTGGTCACATACTATTGTTTTCTTGGCAACAACATTAGCCATGCCATTCTGTAAACTACCTGTAGATATTGAGTACCAGTGGCTTATCACTATTACAATGTAAAATGGCCACTGAAAAGCATGGACATACAGACCTTTAATCATAATGAATATTCAAAATATTTGTACATTTAAATGTAAATAAAAGAGTAATCCTCTGAATATGAGTGGGTTGGAAAGACATGAATTTATGAGCACACCAGTGGACTCCTTGCCTTACTCAGTCACCTACTTGTCACTTAGTCTACTTGTTAGTTAAATCCAGTACTACAGTTTATGATACTATTTTCTCATAAAGAAAAATAGCATGACATTCAATTCATGGATTTATTGATCTATTTGACATTGATGTACTGCAATGGGCCTGTCGCTGTGTTCTACAATTTATGGAAGGCTTTGGGGCCAATCTATCAAACCATTTGAGGCTGCCTGTGAGTGAAAGTTGTTATGAGCACTGCGTAAGCAAAAATTCTACCTATTGCACCCAACTTATGACAAACACATTTGCTAATGACAGTACTCTGCAAATAAATAACAACACCACAATTCACTCACCCTCCACCCACAGGTTGCAGGTATGCAGTTCAGCAAGGGGTGAGGATCGGCAGTGCATGCACAGTTCAGCGAGGGGTGAGGATCGGCAGTGCATGCACAGTTCAGTGATGGGTGAGGATCGGCAGTGCATGCACAGTTCAGCAATGGGTGAGGATCGGCAGTGCATGCACAGTTCAGCGAGGGGTGAGGATCGGCAGTGCATGCACAGTTCAGCGAGGGGTGAGGATCGGCAGTGCATGCACACTTCAGCGAGGGGTGAGGATCGGCAGTGCATGCACAGTTCAGCGAGGGGTGAGGATCGGCAGTGCATGCACAGTTCAGCGAGGGGTGAGGATCGGCAGTGCATGCACAGTTCAGCGAGGGGTGAGGATCGGCAGTGCATGCACAGTTCAGCGAGGGGTGAGGATCGGCAGTGCATGCACAGTTCAGCGAGGGGTGAGGATCGGCAGTGCATGCACAGTTCAGCGAGGGGTGAGGATCGGCAGTGTATGCACAGTTCAGCGAGGGGTGAGGATCGGCAGTGCATGCACAGTTCAGCGAGGGGTGAGGATCGGCAGTGCATGCACGCAAACCTCTTGTGATTAATTAACCACCACACATCCTGAAGAAAACTCAAATGGATTTTAGTGGAAGAAACAATCAACCAATGCATTGCAACCACTGTATGCTTCTACCTTGTTACCCTGCAAGTTTCTCTTATAAGTGAGTAGTAACACTTTTTTACAGTAATATCATAGTTGCATAGTAATGTTATTGTAATTGCATAGTCATTTTATAGTATTTTTTTGTAATTACATAGTAATTGCATTGTAATTGCATTGAACTTGCATAGTAATTGCATTGTATTGTATTGTAATTGCATAGTAATTGCAATGTAATTTATTTGTAATTGCATAGTAATTGCATTCTAATTGTATTGTAATTGCATATTAATTGAGTTTAGCAGTTTTTGTGATTGCTCAAGTGGAACGTGAGAACAGTTATATTTTACATTTACATTTTAGTCATTTAGAAGATGCTCTTATCCAGAGCGACTTCAAATCAAATTGTATTTGTCACATGCTTTGTAAACAACAGGTATAGACTAACAGTGAAATTCTTATTTATGGGCCCTTCCGAACAATGCATAGGGTGAAAAATGTATAAAAAATAATAACACAAGGAATAAATACACAATGAGTAAAGATAACTTGGCTATATACACAAGGTACAAGTATTGAGTTGGTGTGCAGGGGTACGAGGTAATTGAGGTAGAACTGTACATATATACTGTAGGTAGGGATAAAGTGACTAGGCAACATGGTAGATAATAGACAGTAGCATTAGTGTATGAGATGAGTCAAAAGAGTTAGTGCAAAGAGGGTCAATGGAGATAGTCCAGTTAGCTATTTGGTTAACTATTTAGTAGTCTTATGGCTTGGGGGTAGAAGCTGCTCGGGGTCCTGACAGTTCCAGACCTGGTGCAGCGAAAGCAGAGAGAACAGTATGTTACTTGGGTGGCTGGAGTCTTTGACAGTTTTTAGGGCCTTCCTCTAGACCACCTGTGGACACAGATGAACATGAAGCTCTTGACCCTCTCCACTACAGCCCCGTCGATGTGAATGGGGGCGTGCTCAGCCCTCCGTTTCCTGTAGTCCATGACCAGCTCCTTTGTCTTGCTGACATTAAGGGAGAGGTTGTTGTCCTGGCACCACACTGCCACACATAGGTGGTCTCATCATCGTCGGTGATCTGCAAACTTAATGATGGTGTTGGAGTCGTGCGTGGCCACGCAGTCGTGGGTGAACAGGGAATATAGGAGGGGACTAAGCACGCACCCCTGAGTGGCCCCTGTGTTGATGGTCAGCGTGGATGATGTATTGTTGCATACCCTCACCACCTGGGGGCAACCCGTCAGGAAGTCCAGGTTCCAGTTGCAGAGGGAGGTGTTCAGTTCCAGGATCCTGAGCTTATTGATGAGCACTATGGTGTTGAACGCTGAGCTGTAGTTAATGAACAGCATTCTCAAATAGTTGTTCCTCTTCTCCAGGTGGGAGAAGGCAGTGTGGAGTGCGATAGAGATTGCATCATCTGTGGATCTGTTATGTGAACCATGACCAGCCTTTAAAATCATTTCATGGCTACAGATGTGAGTGCTATGGGGCGATTGTCATTTAGACAGGTTACCGTGGATCAATTAGGGTTAAACTGTTTGCTCAGAGGCACATCAACAGCTCTTTTTCACTTAGTCGGCTCGGGATTCAAACCAACGATTTTCCAGTTACTGGCCCAACGCTCTTAACCGCTAGGCTAGAGTTACAGTTACTGGGAACTCTGGGGGCTTTCTGGCAACTCCATTACCATGCAAGCTACTACCCACCAAATCAGAAAGTAATCCCCAAAGCATGAAGTGTTCCTAATTTAATACAAACTCACGTCAAAGACACAATGTCTTTCAAACATTATTAAATAATGCTGACAGTGACACAGCACTAAAGCCTCAAATTAAATTGTGCAACAGGTGAGAACAAGATTTCAGGAAAACAGAAAGTAATTAGTGCCAATGGCTTTTTGGGTGCAGATGCCTCAACTAGGAGATTTTGGGAGGAGATAAGCAAGACTTGATTTGGAAAACCAAGGTCTCAGTATCACTCAAACCATCAGTAGCTATGGAAACTTCATAACTTTGATTTAGTGATTTGGCAATGGCCTCTAATGAGACTTTCAAAGTACAATTTTGTCCCTCATTAATTACTAGACTCTGTTAGATTTTGAGTATCAGTAACACATGAAGTTGGCTAGGTGTGTAGAGTACTGGTTCTCAACCCTGGTCCTGGGGACCCAAAGGGGAGCACATTTTTGTTTTGCCCTAACACTACACACCCGATTCAAATGATGAACTCATCAAAAGGCTTTGATGATTTGAATCAGTTGTGTAGCACTAGGGCAAAAACAAAAATGTGCACCCCTTTGGGTCCCTAGGACCAGGATTGAGATCCACTGGTATAGAGAGAGTGATATGGATGTTATTAGCATACTGTCCATATAAGCAGACTGAAGCAAGTAGATTAGTCATTCAGAGTTTTAGAAGGCATTTTTGTTGTATGTTTCACTTGATGTGATGGCAAGCAGTTGGACACATCGTAGGAGGTTGGTAGTACTGTAGGTTACAAACTTGAAGGTCAAGCAGACTCATTAAACCAAATATTCATCATTCTTCATTAGAAGTGTAATCACGTTCAGGAGTAGCTTTAAAGGGGCAATCAGCAGTTGAAACAATAACAAAGCCACATCCCTGCCTCTGTTTCAGTGAAATACTGAGGGAATGGGCTGGAGAAATGGTACCACTGTCATAGACAAAGCTATGGATGCAAGAACTGACCATCCCTGATATCAAAATGATAGTTTTAACCATGTTTTGAGGCTATATAGAGTTTACATTTACCTTCTTTACAAATATTGGAGTAAAACAAGCTTATCTTTTGGGGTACAACAGTTGAACTAAGGTCATGAGGCATTTCTAAGTTATATTCTTCAAGAATCAATGGGTACATTTTATTAATTTATAAGTCCAAAAATGGACTACATATAAAACATTGCAGATTGCCCCTTTAATCTAGCTCTACTAGCCCAAAGAGTATTAGCAAATGTTGTAGGTAATAAATCCCCGCCCTGGCGATGCCAAAACATGTTACTGTATGTACATTATCATGTTTTCATAATAAATCCATAGACTTTATGAAAGGATTGTGTTTTGATATATAATAAAAAAATTGTTCAAGAAGTAATCTTAATAATTTCTTTTTTTTACGTATATACTGTATATTTCTGTTGGAAATCATGTTATAAAATGTTAGAATCTTTGACCTTAATCAATGAACCAAGCCATTTCATTACAGGGATGTCAGAAGGTTCCTGTTCTTTGGGATAGCATGGGAAACATCTCTTAACAATTTAAAAGCAGTTTCAGTAATGGTTACTTTTGGAGTACTTTCTGACTCACATTTCCTCAGAGTGTTGGCCAAAACCTACTTAAATATGAGTATGTAACTAACATTTTAACTCAAATTTCCAAACTGACAATAATCAAATGTACATGAACACGTGTGTACCATAACCTCATTTTTAATTCATTATTGATTCCTTAAGAGTACACAATCAAAATAAACAGAAACCATGCATCTTAATGGACTGCAACCTTGAACTTAACAGTGCTGGTCATGCTGTTGAAGTGCACCTCATGCATTTTAGATGCAATTCTTCTACATAATAACCTTTAAAATGTACCTTGGGACCTATAAACAGGTTTTTGAGAGGACACAACATCTGTGCTAGAACATCAACCCTCTTTAGATGATATGGCAATACACAGTCATCTATTTCAACAACAAAACACTCAATCAAAAATAGTGAGAAAACTTGCTGACTTTATTATTTTGCCTTAAGTCACTTATTAGAACCACTCAAAAATGTCCTATGAGTAGAATATCATTAGAGGGATTCTAAGAAATTCTAAAAAAAGGGTTCTAAGAATAAATATATTGACTATTATAGAGATGATTTGAACATGATGTTCCACAGCATAATAAGAGAAAGTAATTGAACCTGGTTTATTGTAGTATTATCACTATTGAGAGGTTCTATTTATCACAATTGAGAGGTTCTGTTTACCACTACTGAGAGGTTATATTTACCACAATTGAGAGGTTATATTTACGACAATTGGGAGGTTCTATTTACCACAATTGAGAGGTTCTATTTACCAGAATTGATAGGTTTCTATTTACCACAATTGAGAGGTTCTATTTACCACAATTGTGAGGTTCCATTTACCATAATTGAGAGGTTATATTTACCACAATTGAGAAGTTCTGTTTACCACTATTGAGAGGTTCTATTTACCACTATTGAGAGGTTATATTTACCACAAATGAGAGGTTATATTTATCACTACTGAGAGGTTATATTTACCACAATTGAGAGATTCTATTTACCACAATTGAGAGGTTCCATTTACCACAATTGAGAGGTTCTATTTACCACAATTGAGAAGTTATATTTCCCACACTTGAGAAGTTATGTTTACCACTTTTGAGAGGTTCTATTTACCACTATTGAGGGGTTATATTTACCACAAATGAGAGGTTATATTTATCACAATTGAGAGGTTCTGTTTATCACTACTGAGATGTTATATTTACCACAATTGAGAGGTTCTATTTACCACAATTGAGAGATTCTATTTACCATCATTGAGAGGTTCTATTTACCACTATTGAGAGGTTCCATTTACCACTATTGAGAGGTTCTATTTACTACTATTGAGAGGTTCTATTTACCACTATTGAGAGGCTCTATTTACCACTATTGAGAGGTTACTTTCAAAAGAGGCAAGGACACAACTGAAGCAACATTCATGGAAGACTTCATTACCTTAAACTAAACATAAGATAATGACTGACAAGCCTCAACAAAAGGTACATTTAGTACCAGGAATGACATTGACGTTTAAGGTTAAGTTTCTGAGTATTTATTTAATTCCTTAAACCATGGTACCCAAACACTTGGATACAGCCCTTAGCTGTGGTATATTGGCCATATACCACAAACCCCAGAGATGCCTTATTGCTATTATAAACTGGTTGCCAACATAATTAGAGCAGTAAAAATAAAGGTTTTGTCATACCCGTGGCATTCGGTCTGATATACCACAGCTGTCAGCCAATCAGAATTCAGTGCTCGAACCACCCAGTTTATAATAATGCATATATAATACCTCTCATTTATAATATTTAGAGTACTTTAGAATAAAAATGTCCTTTTGCCTCTACTTGCATGGTCCAGATTATCAGACGCTTTTTAACCATTTCAAATGCACCTTTAGCCAATTTGAACTCACCACTATCTGTAATGAAACTTGAAATCAGGTTTGTAGTGTTGTGAATTTCAGGCTCGCTAGAGCTTGAATTGAAAACCCCTGCTGGTTCTGCAGGTGGCGACTACTGGGTCAGGTCTTCATCTGTACCGGATGCCCAGACATCCCTCCGGCAGCTCTCTCCTGGTACCTGCTCAGAGATTAACAGAAACCAATCCAACAACTGAAGAAAGGTTACTAAAAATAGTTTGTGACTTTGCCACTATCCTTGAATTAGAGGATGTTATATGGAATCTGAGTTGTAGCAATACACACGGCTGAAGAAGTCATATCATGAAACGGAGACTCGAACAAAACCTACACTATAAACAAATAAAATCAATACTATAATATTATTGTGCAATAGTTCAGTCAGCAACGTTTAACCTGCATGTGTATGGTTGTTTGGATATGGTTGTTCTGGCCATTACCTACGCTGTATTATTTCAATCCATTATCATAATCATTTTGGGGATAATGAAATTATAGGAACTAGCCCAAAGTAAATGCATGACTTGATAACTTGGGCTCCTGAGGGCGCAGCAGTCTAAGGCACTGCATCTCAGTGCTAGAGGCGTCACTACAGACCCTGGTTCGATTCCAGGCTGCATCACAACCGGCCGTGATTAGAAGTCCCATAGGGCGGCGCACAATTTGTCCAGGGTGGGCCGTCATTGTAAATAAGAATTTGTTCTTAGCTGACTTGCCTAGTTAAATAAAGGTTAAATAAAATTGGTTCAACCTACAAACTTGATGGGAAATAGGTATTTTATGTGTAGACTTTCCAGGCTAATAACGGATGTGCTGGTCACCTCAATTACATTCTGACAACGTTTTATAAACAACGCGGTCATGCAGTACATCAATCATCACAGGGTCTAGGGGCTATTCATTATTTTGTCCGTGGGCAAGAACCTTGAGGAATATTTTCAATCAAAACGGGTCTTACATTATGATCAAAGAGATAGGGATGATTGATCAATGTGAAGTTGGTAATGCACAATACGTCTATTTATCACATACAGAGAGGTAACAGGAATGTGAGACAACAAGTAATACAGTGATAATGGCTTTTGCATAACTTTTCGATCAAGCAAATTAAACAAATTCTATATTTCTTCTCAAACACCTCCGAGACGCTTTGCAAGCACCCGTTGACTTAACATCCTGAAAGGCAAATTGGTATTTATCTGACACATTATGGATTTAAACCAAGTTTCTGCAAGTAAATCGCCCCCACTCAATCAAATCCCACTTGGACATGGTCTGAAATTTAAGAGGTACAAAATAAACATGGAAGCAGTTGCTGACACCCTGAATCGGTTCAGACTCTTTGTAGATCACATTCTGTTTGTAGATCACAAACAAACTGTGTTGAATGGGATTGAGGAACTCTTCAATATCAATCTTTCCTTAACCTCAATAGACTTCACTCAAAAGGGATATTATGTTTTTAAAGGGATAAAAGCAACCCGAGTGCTTTTTGAATTCACTCACAAAACGGTTGAGAATTCACTCACAAATAGATTGAGAACTCTCACATAAGTGGATTTCATCAAACAGAAGGGCTGTGAGGCTACATCAAAGATATGGTTCCATGTAGAAGCAATAGACATGCCCTGATGTATCAAGATGTACCGGTGCTATGTTTACATTACAGTTAAAAGCAATTTCAGGCACAACATATTTCCATTTTTAATTTGTTGTAAGATGATATATATTTTAAACAATACAAAACATACACATACAAACGACAACATCACACAAACAGGCATAACGTTTTCAAGGACAAAACCTTACTTGGAATGGTCAACTAAGTTGAACGCTTGCTTCTGAAAAGGGACTTCAGAATTAAGCAATAAGGCCCTATGTTGTATGGCCAATATACCACGGCTAAGGGCCATACATACCCCTGAGGTGCCTTCTTGCTATTATAAATTGGTTACCAACGTCATTAGAGCAGTGAAAATATATTTTTGGTCATACCAATGGGAGACGGTCTGATATACCAGGGCCAATCAGCATTCAGGGCACAAACCACCCAGTTTATAATAATACATATATAATACATCTTTCATGTATAATATTTAGAGTACTTTAGAATAAAAATGTAGAACTTGAAGTGGATAACAATGTCAGAGCATTCAACCTCTACTTAATAGCATATTCAAGCAGTGGACAAAAATCCAAACCTTTTCAAATTCATATTCAGGAGTTCTCAGTTACGGTGTGAGGTTAGAACAAACAGAATGCAGAACTATGCCTCAGTCAGTCAAGCATTAATATCTATAATCACTGTGTATTTCGATTCACATTGGTAACTGACGAGGGAAATCTTTCTCAGTTTTGCCACCAAATGACTTCCCATGACACTAAGTCAGAATACATAATGACATGAGCTTCACTCAAAACATTAAAAAAATAAACCCTTTGAAACTCAACTAAGAGAGACCAATATGACAAAGAAATGTTTTTTGGTTTGTTTTTTCATACAACAGATAGAAAATACATTAGACCAGCATGGTACACACCTTACTGTGCATCAGAAGCCAACTAGACATATTACTGTGAAATGAATGACGGTGAGGGGGAATAACATGTGGTGTGTTCATTGCAGGTAAAGGTTTTACCTTCTCATTTCCATCCAACCCTGTGTTGCGAAAAAGGTGTAACATGCCCTTGGCTTTAACAATGTGCCAAATGTATTCGCTCAAGGCTTTACCCGGTGAAGGTGCCCAATGTTGTGTCTCACACACAGTATGCATTCAAAAAAAAAAAAATCCATGGACACTATGTTTAATTTACTGCACTACCTCAATGAGGAGATGACCTTTGACCTTTACCAGACAATGTAGGTCATTGCAAGGTTGAGCTAATCAAGAAGTTGTAATAAACAAATGGATGCTCAAAGTAGGAATTTTTGTAAAAATGTCAGGTTTAACCAGGTCTTTTGGTTAACTTTTAATCTGCTCAAATGACCCCTCCAGGATGTAATTTCAGTTTGGTTCATTTCATGTGGATGTACAGCATGTAACCCCTCTCTGTGAACTAAGCAATTGATAGTTTTTATTACAATGAGTAGACTTTCTACTGCCCACAGACTAGACTAGATTAGGGGGCAGACAAGGCTAGGAGGCGAATGACGGAGTTGGTCATTGAAGGCAGTCAGTTGTTAACAGTGAGTGGGTGAAGCTGCTTGTATGGAAGAGCTACCCGGGGGTGTGGGAAAAGAGGCCAGTGCAGAAATACATCTTAATTAGACATCTGTATCAAAGGAAGGATAAATAGATTGCCCTGTAATATCGTTCCTCTCTGTCCATTTAGACCTTGATAAAGAAAATAAACTAGTGATTGTCATTGAAAGTAACAAGTGATTCTCATTGAAAGTAACAAGTGATTCTCATTGAAAGTAACGAGTGATTCTCATTGAAAGGCGAGCAGGATGTTTACTTTCATAGGTTGCTTTGAAATGTTACAAATATGATCACAGTACTTTATGTGTGCATATTTAATATGCATTTTAGTTTAGTCATGGGTATGTCTGTCATTGCTGAGAATAACCATGTTTTGTTTTCTGAGAGTATTTCAGAGATCAACATCTTCAGTGCCTCTACTTTAAAACCATTGATGGTTAATTGTGTAGTAAGTGGGATGATCTTTTGGGAATATCTACAGTCCAGACCAATTCTATTCAGAAATAGTTGTAAGGGGATTGTATGAAAAATACAAATTTGAATCTATGGCAGTTATTGTAGGTAGCACTGTGTAAAGATGCACTACAAAGAAATACCAATGCTGATTCAATTGACTGTCTCAATAAAAAACATTTGTGTATCTCTGCACACTCTAAAGGATTTTTCTCAATTCACACTTCAACTTTGCCTCATTATGCATGCTAATGCATTCACACCTATCTCAATTGTACTTCACACTGCCCTCTCCCACCTGAACAAGAGGAGAAATAACTATGTGAGAATGCAGTTCATAGACTACAGCTCAGCATTCAACATCATAGTTCCCTCCAAGCTCATCACCAAGCTAGGGACCCTGGGACTGAACCCCTCCCTCTGTAAATGGATCCTGGACTTCTTGACAGGCCAGCCCCGGGTGGTGAGTGTAGGCAACAACACCACCTCCACCATGCTGATCCTCAACATGGGGGCCCCACAGGGGCAGGGACCAGTCAGGAAAGATGAACTGCGCAAAGTACAGAGAGATCCTTGATGAAAACCTTCTCCAGAGCACTCAGGACCTCAGACTGGGGCGAAGGTTCACCTTCCAACAGGACAACGACCCTAAGCACACAGCCAAGACAATGCAGGAGCGGCTTTGGGACAAGTCTCTGAATGTCCTTGAGGACTTGAACCCAATTGAACATCTCTGGAGAGACCTGAAAATAGCTGTGCAGCGACGCTCCCCATCCAACCTGACAGAGCTTGAGAGGATCTGCAGAGAAAAATGGGAGAAACTCCCCAAATACAGGTGTGCCAAGCGTCATACCCAAGAAGACTCAAGGCTGTAATTGCTGCCAAAGGTGCTTCAACAAAGTACTGAGTAAAGGGTCTGAATATTTATGTAAATGTAATATTTCCATTTTTAATTTTTAAAACATTTGCAAAAATTTCAAAAAAACAGTTTTGGTTTTGTCATTGTGGGATATTGTGTGTAGATTGATGAGGGAAAAAAACTATTTAATCAATTTTAGAATAAGGCTGTAACGTATCAAAATGTGGAAACAGTCAAGGGGTCTGAAAACTTTACGAATGCACTGTAGCTCCATTCTTGTATATTTTATTTTATTCCTCTTGTGTTACTTTTTTATTTTTATTTCTATTATTCAACTCTACATCGTTGGGAAAGGCTCATAAGCAAGTGTTTCACGGTACAGTCTACACCAATTGTATTTGGCGCATGTGACAAATACATTTTAATTTAATTTGACACCCCACATCCTAGGATTTCAGGTCCTCATTCTGAAGCAAAGACAGGGCTAAGCTATTTTCATTCTGTTCAGCGATCCACAATGCAATCACACAGAATTTGCAATTAACACTGAAAGTCTTTTGTAAATATGAGATCCGTGCCATCACAAGCTTCCAAATGTAAAATACATCCAGGATCATCATGACGTCATAGCTCATCTAATTCTTGGCACTTGATTGTTTTACTTCACCATGTAGTTCCGTAGCATTCCAATTCCCTTTGTGATGCACATGCTGCTCTGCTTTCCTGTTCATAAAGTGGATAAAAATAGAGATATTATCTTGACTTGAGTCCTTTTAAGCTAAAAAAAAAACAGAAATCTTTTTGCTCTAAATAAAAACTGCCAGCTGCTGGTCGTCTGCAACGCTGTATGGCCTCAGATTCTGACACTGATAATGAATAAATAAAACATGGCTGACATCCTGTGATTCGAGCCAGAGCTATCAAATAGGATTTGCTTTAATTGAGGGTGCAATCCTTTTCCTTCCATTTATCTGAATATGCCTGAAGGTTGAATTTTAATAAGATATACAATTTGATCAGAATTCGAGAACCTTACTTTTACAACACCCGTAACCCTTTCCTGCAGTCAATGACCAAAAGCGCCTTTTTTGGCCTCATGGCTGGAATGTTTTTCATATTTTTCATAATTTCATAATTAATAAAGATTGTGTTTTTTAAACGATGAAAATCCAGTGTTTCTATATCGAACAGTGTATTTCAGTCGTCTGTGATGTATATAAAGTGTAATATTGGGACACAAACTCAAGATGTAATACATTTCAACTCTATATCTGACATCTGACAAATACTTGCAGCTAATGAGCAATGTACACTACAATTTACACTTGTATTCCAAATATATAACTTAGGGGGTTTTCACAAAATATTTGCGCTGTATTTCCAAAATTAAGCATCTATTCCCATCCTTACATTGACATGAAAAATCCATTAAGATCCAATGACTTATGACTAACTATTGGCAAAGTAGCCCCATGATCATGGACTCAGTGGAATGTCTCCAAATGTATCTTCTATGTTTTGATTGACAACTTATCTTGTGGAAGAAACGTCGTGTCAGGTTGTTTTTGGTCACCTGAAGCAAGTCCACAGAGCATCAATTTACAAATCACTGCTTAATTGTCTCCATGGAGAAGCCCCGCGTAATTATTATTGAAGACGTAACATACCCAGACTCATATTTGACACGTTTAAGCATATGATTCTTCTTCTTTCTCTATTTAGAATTTGCAACAAAAAAAATCCTTTATTAATTCTTCAATTGGCTGTCTGATTAATATACAAACAAGTGAATTGCTGCCTCGGGCTATTATGGGGGAAAGCTAATATTTCCATTTGACACTGCTAAAGCTGAGGACTATTTCAGATTTGCTTCATTACTCCTGCTGGGGTCACGCTAACACAATTAGGTTAAAGTTTAAAGGTCATGCCGTGAGCTGATGAGGAGAGCGTTATTCAGTTGCAGGTATCACTTTAAACGTCAGGTCTAACGAGGCCTCCAAGGAAAATTAAGAGAAGATTTAGAATCTGCCTCCTTATGGAGTCATGCCTTGCCAACTCATATTAAATTAACATCTGTTCGCCAGTCTAATGGACTGGTTAATTGCCTATTGCAATGTACTGAATTTGAGATGCCGTTGCATTAATCAATCAAACATTGCAAATCATTGGATTGTCAAGATGATGTTGTCTCCTGAATAAAATGAGTGCAAGTAGACATCTTTGACAGCTGCTGATGAAAATGTAATGGCAAAATGTAATCCCTTATATTATTTTAGTAGTAGACACCAGGATGTATGTGAAAATGTCAAAACTTTACAAAGCAATGCTTCAATGTTTGGTCTAAGCAAAGGGGGGAATGTAGACCTAATATGCAAGTTTCTTCAATAAAAATGTATGATCAATAACATCAAAGGCTGCACTGAAATCTAACAATAAAGCTCCAACTATCATGTTATTATCCATTTATTTTAACCAATCATCAGTCATCTGAGTCAGTGCAGTACTAGTTGAGTGCCTTTCTCTATATGCATGCTGAAAGTCAGTAGTTAACTTGTTCTCTGAAAAATAGCATTTTATTTGGTCAAACACAATTCTCTCCATCAGTTTACTAAGAACAGGCAGCAAACTGATTGGGCGGCTATTAGAGCCAGCAAACGGTGCTTTACTATTTTTAGGCAGTGAAATGACTTTAGCTTCCTTCCACGCCTGTCAACACACACACTCCTTTAGTCTTTGATTAAAGATACACTGTAGCAAATAGGGGTGGTAATACAGTCTGCTAACATTCTCAATAGTTTCCCATCAAGGTTGTCTATACCTAGTGACTTATCATTATTGATGGATAACAATAGTTTTCCCACCTCTCCCACACTAACTTCACAAAATTCAACACGGCAATCCTTCTTTTATAATTAGATCTTTTATACAAAAATATGATGGTTCACTATTCAATGTTGTCATTTTACTTCTGAGTGTTTCAACTTTTATTAGTGAAATAGCCATTGAAATGAATGGCAATATTGAAAGGTTTTGTTATAAATGACCCATGAACTTCAATGAACGATGGAGATTAATTGGGTTTTCTGCCCATGATATAATTTAAGATACTCAAAAGTATTTTTCCATTCTGTTTTATGTAATTTATCTTTTGTAATATAATTTATTCTCCTTCCTCTTTTCTCCTTTTTTAAAGTTTAGTCACAACATTTCTCAATTTACAGTATGTCAACCAATCAGCTGAGCAGCCTGACTTGTTTGCCACTTCTTTAGCATAATTTCTTTGAACCATAAAATGTTTTAATTCATCATCAATCCAGAGGGCTCCAACAGTTCTCACAGTTAGTTTCTTAAAGGTGCAAACTTGCCAACATCTGGCATGAATAATTTTACAAATACTTCTAGTGCTGCATCTGAATCCACTTCCTCGTGCCCATCAGACCAACATACATGTACATTTTTTACATCTTCAACAAGAGTCCTGATCTCTTATAAATTATTTTAGGCCCAACCTTTGACACTTTGGCTTTCCTTATTATTGCCACAATGTTATTGTCACTACATCCAATGAGAACTGAAATTGCTTTGCAAAGCTCTGCAGCATTATTGAAGATATGATCAATACAAGTGGATGTCACAGATCCAACACTATTGGTATGCACTCTAGTTGGTTGAGTGATAACCTGGGTCATATTACAGCCATTAGTCACAGTTAGAAGCTTCCTCTTGAGAGGACAGATAGTTGCTAACCAGTCAATGTTGAGGTCACCCAGAAAATAGACCTATTTTAACATCACACACTCTATCAAGCATTGCACACATATTATCCATTTACTGACTGTTAGCACTTGGTGGCCTATAGCATTCCCCAAAAACCAGACACTTTAGATGAGGCAGGTGAACTTTCAACCACAAGATACTCTCTAAGCTTTACAGAAATATGGCTCTGAACATATACAGCAACACCTCCCCATAGGCATTCCTGTCTTTTCTGTAGATGTTATATACTTGTATTGCTACTGCTGTATCATCAAAGGAATTATCTAAGTGAGTTTCAGAGTTGGCCAGTATATGAATGTAATGCAAGTTATTGATTTCATTAACCTTATTTCTAAGGCTCCATATATTAATATGGGCTATGCTTATACCTTTTCTGGGTAGGTTATCAGAGAAAGAAATAAGATGGAAAGAAACGTAAATTAATACGTTAAATAATACGTAAAATAAAAATAAAAACATTGTTTAGCTAATAGTGAGTTAATTAGGCACTTGTGTCAGTTGGTGTATGTGTGTGATGTTGGGCCGAAGCTACTGACACAGAAGCTTGGATCTCTCATTCCTCCCAGGCTTTTGGGAGGGAGGGTGTACAATGAGCTTTTTGTAGAGGATCTAGGCAATGTCCCCACACTCTCTGGCAACTTTCATAGCTGGGATAAGTTATTTCTGCCTCTGGCGCACAGCTTCAGAGAAGTCCTTGTTGAGGAAGATGTTGGTTCCTCTCAAGTTCTTGGCTCTCTCCAAAACAGCCATCTTGTCCTTGAACCTTAGGAACATGACCACTATCGCCCTGGGTTTGTCACCTGGGATGCTTACAGGTTTTCCAGACCTGTCGGTACACTCCACCTCAATCTTCCTATTATCCATCTGCAGCGTTAAGACTCTGGTATGCCATTCACAACAATGTTATTCCTCCTGGATTGTCCGTATAGAAAGTCTGTTTTCCCAGTCATCTGTAATAATGAGTCACAGGCAGTGCTGATGTCATCTCGCATGGACTTGCAGTTTGTTATCATCTTGCTGCAAGTCTCTTTCAGGACATCCACCTCTCCCTGGGAGAAATACAAACTGCTCCTAAGGTCTTGGACCTCTCTGGTCATATCGTCCATTCTTTTGTTAGTTGTGTCCATCAGTATTTGGACAAAGCTCTTGAAGCTATTTTCCTGTTGCTGTAACAATTGCTTGTAGACATATTTTTTATGATTGAAAAGGTCACGCACCTGTGATAGCCAAACACTGTCCTCTCCATTACTCCAACCTTCTTTAACTTTGGGTGGCATGATTATAGCTGGTACGCCACACAATTTCAGCCAGCATAGCTCGCAGGGCCGATGGAAACAGCAACAAACAGCAGGGATTTAAACAGCCACAAGCCTGGCACTCTCCACGGTCCCAGCCACAAGGGCTAAGTGCATTGTGGGCCGTGTTCAAACTGTCAAGGAACCTGGCTAGCTTGATAGCTAGCAGCTAAGCTAGCTGCTTTGCCAAGCAGCATCTCTTCAGACTTTAGGGTTTGGCAGTGTTTGGGGTTTGGACAGATAGTAGCGTTCCCAGCAACTAACCTGGATCCACGTCGCTGGATCCAAATTAAACAGGTAGGCCAATAAACAAAGAGATCAACTAGGCTTCAGAACCATGGACAGCAACATCTAGGCTGACTAAGTATAAGGCATGCTATTGGAAGCCATAATAGTTTTCTACTAGCAAAACCATAAAAATGATAAATGCCTATAATTCTATTGATATCGAAGTCCAATTACCTCAGAAGTCATTGATCGAGGTAGATTGCTGTGCTCCATTTTTCATTAATTAGTTGCGCATCAATTACTTCTTCACAGAGGGGAAAAAGATCAACACATTCCTGGGAACAAGTCTAAAAACGAACCAAGATGAGTAAAAAAGATTGATTCCTTTGTGAACTGCACAGCACAGCCCTGAGATTGTTACATTATGAAGGAACCACAATAGGATGAAGTTGCCCCTATACAACCCCTTATATTCTGATCCTAGGTCAGTTCTATGTTTCCCCTCTGAGTTAAGATTTGAGGGAGGGTAGGCTGATACTAGATCTGCTCCAACACAGAAAACAGAACAAAGGAAACGTCTAACAAGACTAGCAGAAACCTGCTCTATCAATTCTCCTGGGCAACGCTTCACATGTAATTATACAGCTAGTTTAGATGAGGACCTATGCAATTACAATTGTCTGCCAAATCAATTTCAATTCTGCTCAGCCTAACTGATGCACCTTCATCTCTTTTGCTAACGGATTCTGCCTTGAGATTCACAGGTTTGCCATTATTGATCCTCATTCGGGGTGTATCTTGCCTGCATTGAGTGAAATAGGTTTTCAGTCTCATGCTTCCACTGAGCCCATGCAGACGTTTTACACAGACTGTCAATCTGCATTGAACCTGTTTTACGAGCGAGCCAAACTGGTTGACTTCGCTTGACTTAATTTTGTTCTTGTCAACTGAATATGAAAGATATTAATATTCCATTGAGGCGTGTGGCAGTTTGCAACCCTGTGTTTAATGGAATATTTGTGTGACTGAAACTGGAAGTAAATATGAAATGTGCATTAAGCAGGGGCGCAACTTTCACTGGGGACGGGGGGGACATGTCCCCCCACATTCTGAAATAGCATTTTTGTCACTCCCAGTTTTATCATTGGAATGTGATACAAAACAAGGCACCTTTAGGACCATGTGGACGCCTCCATGCGGTCGGGTAGGCTGTTTATGTCCCCCCACTTCTAAAACCAAAGTTGTGCCCCTTCGATTAAGTACAGGTAAACAAATACAGAATTTTAAAATTCATTTTTTTTCCTCCATTTGCAGACATCTCTCAGCACCTAAGCTGCATGTATTATTAAAGTAGAAAGTTAGGGAGTGGTCGAAAATGTAACACAACTTCAACAGGGAAGGTGCTTTATCTTTGACAGCACTATGACAACTCTTTAATGTTCAGGCATCATTAAGTTTATATATTGCCTAAAGCTAAACATATAGTGCAGAGTACATACAGACATCTGCCCTCAGGGTTTGTTGACACAGGTATGTCATACAGATGTAGGATCTTAATTTGAGCTAGTGTGCTACAGCAGGAAAATAATCCTGCAACAACAGGAAATGTGAATTATTATGTGGATTATAATGAATGGACATTTTTGTAGGGGTTGATACATTTTTCATAAGGGAAAATCAACTCTGAAGTTTCAAAGTGGAAATTATAAACTTCAGAAGCTTTTTATACCTCAAATACGCTGCAAGTTTTAAATGTCCTGCATTGCAGGAAAGTTCTCCTGCAACAGGGTGATCAAATTAAGATCTTACATCTGTATGGACACCCAAATGAACCCGTTCCAGTATCAGTAGCCTAGTGATCATTGTGTGATTAAATTATTTTGTGCGATTACTTTTGATACAGTAGGTCAAAGCAGTCATGAAGACACTTTGGTACAGTATTTAGTTGAACAGTTTGTTGACAATTAGTTGAACCATCTATAGGGGACTAACAAAGTAAAGTGTGAATCCCGTTGAACAAGGATACTTCAAACAGGAAAAACATAAATGAACAGGTGAGTTGAGAAACAAAAACTATTTCAAAGAACCATTTTGTCAGCATGAGGTATTATGCTGCCTGTTGCAGCAGTGATCCCCAGCTTGATAGAAACAGAAAGAAAAACTGAAGAACTGTGTCTCTTTGAAGAGCAACAATAACAACTTGGATTGGCCCACTCTGCAAAAAATGGTTGAATCAATGTTGTTTCCAAGTTATAAAAAAAGTAATATTTGATGACGTTGAATCAACGTGGAAAACTCATTGGATTTGCAAAACGTCATCAATGTAACAGAATTTCATATTTTTTTCATCCAACTTTGAACCTAAATCCAATGACATTTTGAAATGTTTTGTTGATTTCATGTTGAATTCACATTAGTTGACGCAAACAAATGTAAATCAAAAATATATGTTGAAATGACGTCTGTGCCCAATGGGGTTTCTAGAAGTGGTTATAGGTTTCAGCCACTAAAATATTTATTGTTCACTTCAGGTAAAATGGCAATGAAGACTTGTTATAACTCGTGATTGGTTATCCGTTTTATCACAGAATTACAGTACGTAGGGTAGACCAAACTTTTTTGGCCCACGACTACATTTTGATATCTGAAAATTGAAAAAAGTATCTAATTTGCAACCGATGCTTACTTTTTATTTAGGACTATGGCAGTCAATTGAAAAACATTCTAAAAGTATTTAAGATTGTCTTCTCAACTCATCATCACATGGTTTTAATGTGGAGCTATGACAGTCAATTGCAAATTAGTCTGACATTATGTATGTATGTTAATGTTGTTTCCAAGTTATAAAAAATATATTATATATTATATTATATGTATATTATTTAACCACCACTAATGAGATGGGTGTGCTTGATGTATGTCGCATCGGACCTTCTCAAAGTCAGGGGGCGTGGACGACAGTGTGCACCTCATCTCTGCTGTCATATCCAACTTGGATCGAAATTTGGTTTTAATGCAGACAAGAGCACTGAATCCAGCTTCACACAGATATGAGCTGGCGAAGGGTACCATGGGAACTCTGAAAAATACGAGGTCAAATCATGATGTCAATAATCTTCAGGTCGGAAAGTCAGAGCTCTAGAAAAAGGCCAGAGTTCCCGAGTTGGAATTTCAAGTTGACCGTTCAAAACGATTTTTCCCAGTTGGAGCTCGTTTTCTTCCGAGTTCACAGTTGTCTTGAATGAACTGAAGTAGGTAGTTGGAGTTTCCATTTGTTTTGAACACGGCATTAATGCTCAGCGGCAGGTGGCAGGGTCAGGAACCAAAACTCCTCTGTAGTGACCCGTGAATGTATTTGGTCACATGACAGCTCGATCAGCTGTTCGATTTCACTTACCGTCATGTCAACTGAGCCAGGATCACAGTCAAATGGATTGGGAGTAGGTACCAAAGTGCTCTTCCAAGCGTTGGAGGTGAGCAGTCATCACTCGTGTGGGACACTTACTGATGCTGTTTCAGGCGTGCGTTCAATGGATGTGGTTTGATGTAGTATACAATCGAAGTTACCTGCTACAGTATATCTCTGAGTTCTGTGCTCAGCTGTTTTGCTGCCAGTTGCTCTCAGTGTATCATACAATGCCTCCATATTGCAGAGGGAGACACATTCAGAACTAGAGTGCAGAGGCCTGCCCGCCGTACCGCCATAGATGGAGCCCCATCTGTGCAAAATCCCACCATTCAATCCCATGGAATACGTTTTTCATCAATATAGCCACGCAGCACACTAAACATCCCCTGTGCCCTTTCATGCTCGGGAATCATGAGACAGAACAATATGTCCCTGTGAATATGATCCCCCTACATGTTTAGCGAACAAAAGTCAATACGTAGGCATCTTGTCCCTCACAGCTAAAGTCCATAAGCAGTTTTTTTTTGTCAGTTTCCTCTTGATTGCTAGAAATAGCATAAATTATTATTTTAACAGTATTACCTGACAAAGGTATTGATGTAAGTTTCTGTGCCTCTACTTCGCCACACATTGTTTTTACCATATCAGTTGCGGCCGGTAATATCAAAGTCTCTGCAATATGTGTGGTTTCATACTGTAGCATAGCGGGCCTAGCCATTCACCATGGGAATGATTCAAGCGCAATGGTCAAGTGCGGCCTTTTTACATGATCTAAGGGCACTCTCTGGTTGAACTTTTTTAGATTTTAGATTTTTAAGGTTAACCACATTCCAATGATTTTGAGATACAAAGACAATATTTGTATATATATTTTTTGTACATAGATTTTATTTTATCAGGATTTTGGAAATTCTTCTGCGACCCCATTTTCATATCAGGCGACCCCGCATGGGGTCGCGACCCCAAGGTTGGGAACCGCTGCCATACAGAGAGTTCAAGTAAAGCTTGATAGTTCAAACTGATCTTTGTCAAACATTTCTCATGTACATATGTGTCACATACACTGAACATTTAGTAACATTGAAAAGATATCTGTCTTGTCCAACAGCCTAATGAAATGTGTCCGTTTTCTTTTTCTTCAGTGCTCTCAACATGTCATCGCAGTATGTCACACAGTGTCAAGTTTCTTATCGTCCAAAGAAAAAGATAAACACTAGCTTTATTACATTTATAGAGGAATTTCAAAAGAGAACTCAATTAATAACAAATATGTATTTTTAATTAGGGCTAATATTTAATTTTGATTCACAGGGCTCATCAAATTTCAAAGTCAATATTTAATCAATTCTTTTCACTGAATCTGTCACAAAACTTTGTTGCATTTTATTCTATCTGGTATAATGTTGTAACTTACACGGAGACAGAAGTACTGCACGATACAGCCTTCCACACCAACACCGGAATTAATATGAAATGACAAATTACTTTTGTATGTGCAGCCCCATGGAACTGATCGTCCCTTATATCTCTCTTACTGCTATAAAATCTTTCTCCCATGGAGAACACTGTGTGTCCAATTTTTATCACATTATATAACATTAATGTAAACGATAAGCTAAGTTAGACAAAACAAATATTTAAAATATAAGATTTTGGGAAATGATTTTGGTAACCTATTTGGCATTAAAAAAAACAACATTTGGGTCTATGGCGTAGGGGGCACAGGGGCACTAAACTGTCAGGACGATACAGACAGGTCAAGAGGTATGCTTAGAAAAGCAGAAAATCGAAAAAATATAGAATTAGGCATAATGATTATGGCTTTAGATTGCAGAAAAAAGCTGTTTCTTGTGTTTCAACTTGCAGCTGGTTCCTGCTGCCACCACACCCACAGCTCAAAACAGCAGTAAGCCTGCTGCAAGAGAGAAATTACAACTTCATAAACTAGGAAAAGGGGATACCTAGTCAGTTGCAAGACTGAATGCTTTCAACCAAAATGTGTCTTGCGCATTTAACCCAACCCCTCTGAATCAGAGAGGTGTAGGGGGCTGCCTTAATCAACAGGGAGGTTAACTGCCTTGCTCAAAGGCAGAATAGCTGATTTTTCCACCTTCCCAACTCAGGGATTCAAAGTAGCAACCTCTCGGTTAGTGGCCCAACACACTTAACCACTAGGCTACCTGCCCCTCTAGTCTCCTCACACTCCTCTTACACTTTGTGATTAGACATTTTGTAATAGATGGAAGATGGTCATCAGCACCTCAAAAGGTGAACATCCAGGTAATCCAGAATTGGATAGGAGGTTATATTAGAATAGCACACTGTGTAATATGATCTAACAGATACTGTAGGGCATACTGAATGATGATACGAATCAGAGACTAAATTGCCTGTCATGCAGTCACATACCATGGTAGCATTTCCCTACAGTATCTCATTTACACAACTCGATTGATATGCAATAGCAGTGGACATTGTGGGCTAATTTGCATTTTTTTCCCGTTTGATATTTTTGTGGTAGACCATGAGTTAGACTGGCACAATTGATTGGCAAGTCTCTCTCAAAGGTAGCATGCTGCTGAAGTAAAAACATGTTTGTGACACAATTGGTGAGAGTAAATGATGACTGAGGTCAGACTGAGGTGAAAATGAACTAACTTTCTCTTTTGAATGCAGGTCGCCTAGCAGTTAAGGGCGTTGGGCCAGTAACTGAAAGGTCACTGGTTCGAATCCCTGGGGCAACTTGGGGAATCTGTTGTTGTGCCCTTGAGCAAGGCACTTAACCCTAATTCCTCCTGTCTGTCGCTCTGGATAAGAGTGTCTGCTAAATGACTAAAACGTAAAATGTAATGTAACACGTTGTGTCACTGCATACTTAAAGCATGGGTAAGCCCAGAGAATTCTGAAATATATTCCATGGTCTTCTATGAAGTTGGCAGCTATATCATAGTCTTCGAGCTAAATTCCTATCTTGGGTTGGATTAAACAAGAAGACTTTGCAAACACAGTTTTAATTTGACTTAAAGCTTTGAGGGATAACTACCATGAGAAATGTTTAATCAGCTTAGACGCTTGATTCACAATGTAGATCAGTATTCATGAGCCAAAGTGAAGGTGTACCAAATAATTTAGTTTATGTCCCTATGGAAAGAAAAATAATTATCACACTTTAATCTGTGAGGACGAAATATACCAATGCATAATGCTTTGTGAGAAGCTGAGGGATAAACTCAACAAAGTTTGTTTGTGTTACTCAAAGTAAAGAAGCACTTGAGAAAGAAAAGTCAATTACAACATTTGAGGCTGTTGTTTGATTTTAATTTGATGCTTAAATCATTGAATCCAATGAGTGTGGTGTTTCCTAATCCATCAAACAAAGGATGAAAGATCAAGGATATTTTGCCTACAAATCTGTAGAATATGTTACAGGAGCAGAGCACTGAGTTCAAAGCTTTCCCTTGCTGATGTATATGAAAGCTCCTAGTGGAGAGGTTGTGAATTTCAGATGTATTTATACAGTGACCGACAGCGTCGTATGTTCTTATCAGACAAGAACCTCTCTCAGTTTCTGAATACCAACCATGTCAGACGACTTAACTACACATGCTTGTCAAAGGCAAAGTGTTGTAGACATCTACTCTCCCCATGCTACATCCAAGAGAAATGTAAATATTACCACAGTGGGGGGAGGAGTGGACGTGACTCCTCGAGAGGCAGAATCCACACGAGATGTTCCTGTAATATCCACACGGCCCAGCGACTCTGCTTCAGGATATAAAGGGTTTGTATTCTCTGCTTGAATAGAAAATGAAGAGCATTCCCCGCTGTCACAGGTCATAGTGTTAGGTAGAAGCTCCGGTGGGGTAAAGCTAATCATTTGTTTAACAGATGAAAAAGTTAGTTTACTTAGAACATAACCTTAGTCTCATTGGCATTCCTTCCTTTCTGTCTGATGACTGTAGATGGTATTTGTCTCTATTTGTGACTGACTTCAGATTTCTTTTAAATGTTTACTTAGGCTGACGCAGATACAAATCGACAAATTAATGAATAATTATATTTTTCTTTTAAGGCATTACAGATGAAAGATTAAACAGCATGGAAACCTGTTTGAAAAGCAGTGAAAGGGATACAATTAAGCTGTGTACATACAGTACTGTACATTCAGAAAATATTCACACCCCTTGACTTTTTCCAAAAAATTTTGTGTTACAGCCTAAATTTTGATTCAATTTACATTTTGTGTCACTGGCCTACACACAATGCCCCATAATGTCAAATAGGAATTATATTTTTTATTATTTTTTAAAACTTAATACAACTTAATAGTTGAAATGTGTTGAGTCAATACGTATTCAACTCCTTTTTTAATGCAAGCCTAAATAAGTTCAGGAGTAAACATTTGCTTAACAAGTCACATAATAAGCTGCATAGACTCACTCTGTGTGCAATAATAGTGTTTAACATGATTTTTGAATGAAAGCCTCATCTCTGTACCCCACACATACAATTATCTGTAAGTTCCCTCAGTTGAGCAGTGAATTTCAAACACAGATTCAACCACAAAGATCAGGGAGGTTTTAAAATGCCTCGCAAAGAAGGGCACCTATTGGTCGATCTGTAAAAAAAAAAAAAAAAAAAATCAGACATGGAATATCATGGTGAAGTTATTAATTTATTGATACACCCAGTCACTACAAAGATACAGTCGTCCTTCCTAACTCATTTGCCGGAGAGGAAGGAAAATGCTCTGGGATTTCACCATGAGGCCAATGGTGAGGTGAAAAAAGTTAGAGTTGAATGGCTGTGATAGGAGAAAACTGAGGATGGCTCAACAAGTTTGTAGTTACTCCACAATACTAACCTAAATGACAGAGTGAAAAGAAGAAAACCTGTACAGAACACAAATATTCAAAAAAATACTTTAATCTAAATGCATTATTACCTCCAACTTGCCCCAATTCACATTTACATTTGCACACCCTGGCATAACATCCTAGAATGGGCTCTGCATCTCAACCAATAGCCAATGTAGGAAAATATCCCAAGCAGAGCTACAGCAACTTCCAGAGAGGGTCAGGCTCCTTAGGCTTTGCAGTGCCATGGTTTGGGTGTCCTCGGCAGAAAGGTGTTGCTGTAACCAAGTGGTCACATATCTTTCTGGGTTCCACTGCGCAAGGTAGACTCACAGTAAATACGGTCTTTTTTTTTCAACGTTCTGATTGGCCAAAGTGGTCAAGCCTCCGACAGGTCTCCACAGTGCACAAGTAGCCTACAATTCTTCATCAGTCTCGTCACAAACCAGAGAAAAGACTGGGAAGAAACCACCATTTACCTCTAGGCTGCTATACATATTTATTTGGTTTGTCATACTATCGTATTTCATGGATCTTTAGTGAAATTATATAATACATTTTCAATAAATAGTTTTACCAGCCCCGTCTATTCTCAAAATGAAAAGAAGAGAGGGAGCGCCGGCTCCTCTGCACTCCGGCAGCACCACACCCCTGATTATGGGATTCAATATTCTTTTTCCATTGCAAACAAACCATCATAACAAACCACTTCAAGCTTTGTATGCCAGTCAGGAGTGGATGATTGGATGCCTTTCCTATTATTTGATGAAGAAGAAGGAAACAAGACCGCATCTGCTTTTTGGACCGAACTCTGAGTGATTGCACGAGATTTCAATCCTCTAACTTTTTTGGGAGGATAGTGTATATAATCCCCCCCATCTCCCCAGGGCCGGCCCCAGATTTTTGAAAATATGACTCTAAGATTATATGGCTCTAAAATGATATATCTCTAAGATTATCTGGCTCTAAGATTATATGGCTCTAAGATTATCTGTCTCTAAAATTATATGGCTCTAAGATTATATATCTCTAAGATTATATGGCTCTAAGATTATCTGGCTCTAAAATGATATGGCTCTAAGATTATATATCTCCAAGATTATCTGGCTCTAAGATTATATGGCTCTAAGATTATCTGTCTCTAAATTCTATGGCTCTAAGATTATATATCTCTAAGATTATCTGGCTCTAATATTAAATGGCTCTAGGATTATATGGCTCTAAGATTATATATCTCTAAGATTATCTGGCTCTAATATTATATGGCTCTAAGATTATATCACACTAAGATTATATGGCTCTAAGATTGTATGGCTCTAAGATTATCTGTCTCTAAAATTATATGGCTCTAAGATTATATATCTCTAAGATTATCTGGCTCTAATATTAAATGGCTCTAGGATTATATGGCTCTAAGATTATATATCTCTAAGATTATCTGGCTCTAATATTATATGGCTCTAAGATTATATCACACAAAGATTATATGGCTCTAAGATTAGGCTAGGTGGAGCACCAGGCTTCAGGAACATGGTTGGTGACACAGCTGCTACAGCCAAGAACTGTGTAAGGTCGATGTCCGAGCCACTGCAAAAATCTAATTAGCATTATACAAAATCCCCCATCAAAATCAGTCAGTTTAAACTAGAGATACCTCTTTTTTTTTGCATTGCATGCCACCTTTCTAGATAAAGGGACCTTGAAAACACTTTCAGCTGTCACGAGCGTCTAGGACCAGTAGATAAGTGAAATCAGGAGCAGGAGACAGAGGGCCGGAGCAACTGAGTTTTAATAAGAAATACCAGTCGTAATAGCCGTTGGGCACAGGGCGTGTGGCGAAGTCCGCCAGGAGAAAACACTTTTCTCAAAAAAAACAAAAACAAAGAAGCGCACTGAAAAAACAAACAGCGCGCGGGGCGCAGCCCGGCAATATAATGACTTCTTAATCGGATACAATACAACGGTCCTTCGTGAACAAATGAACAATCCCGCACGAGAACCCCAACTGAAAATACACATTAAATAACCCCCCACTAATGACAAACACAAAACAGGTGCGGGATAGACAGACAAAACCAACAGACACAGAAACAACGATCGGTGGCAGCTAATAGGCCGGCGACGACGACCGGCGAGCGCCGCCCGACCGAGGAGGGGCGCCACCTTCGTTAGATACTGTGACAGTACCCCTCCCCTGACGCGCGGCTCCAGCCGCGCGCCGACGCCGGCCTCGGGGACGGCCCGGAGGGCGAGGCGCCGGCCGATCCGGACGGCAACGGTGGAATTCTTGTAGCATCGGTGGATCTAGAATGTCCGCCGCCGGAACCCAGCACCTCTCCTCCGGACCGTACCCCTCCCAGTCCACGAGGTACTGCAGGCCCCCTACCCGACGTCGGGAGTCCAGGATGGTTCGGACTGTGTACGCCGGGGCCCCCCCGATGTCCAGGGGGGGCGGGGGGACCTCCAGCACCTCATCGTCCTGTAGTGGACCAGCTACCACCGGCCTGAGGAGAGACACATGAAACGAGGGGTTAATGCGGTAATATGTAGGGAGTTGTAACCTGTAACACACCTCGTTTATCCTCCTCAGGACTTTGAACGGCCCCACAAACCGCGGACCCAGCTTCCGGCAGGGCAGGCGGAGGGGCAGGTTCCGCGTCGAGAGCCAGACTCTGTCCCCCGGATTATACACGGGGGCGTCACTGCGGTGGCGGTCAGCGCTCTCCTTGTGTCATTCAACAGCTCTCCTTAGGCACTCCTGGACACCATTCCAGGTCTCCTGAGAGCGCTCCACCCATGCCTCCACCGCAGGAGCCTCCGTCTGGCTCTGTTGCCATGGCACCAGGACCGGCTGATATCCCAAGACCACCTGGAAGGGTGACAGGTTGGTAGAGGAGTGGCGCTGAGAGTTCTAGGCCATCTCGGCCCATGGCACGAACTGCGCCCACTCCCCTGGCCGGTCCTGGCAATATGACCGCAGAAACCTGCCCACCTCCTGGTTGATGCGTTCTACCTGCCCATTACTCTCGGGGTGGAAACCCGAGGTCAGGCTGACCGAGACCCCCAGCCTCTCCATAAACGATCTCCACACCCTGGACGTGAACTGGGGACCCCGATCAGATACGATGTCCTCGGGCACCCCATAGTGCCGGAAGACATGGGTGAACAGGGCCTCCGCGGTCTGCAGGGCCGTAGGAAGACCGGGCAAAGGGAGCAGACGGCAGGACTTAGAGAACCTGTCCACAACGACCAGGATCGCCGTATTCCCCTGGGACGGCGGGAGATCCGTGAGGAAATCCACCGAGAGGTGAGACCAAGGTCGTTGCGGAACAGGGAGGGGCTGTAATTTCCCTCGAGGCAGGTGCCTAGGAGCCTTGCACTGAGCGCACACCGAACAGGAAGAGACATAACGCCGAACATCCTCAGCCAAGGTGGGCCACCAGTACCTTCCCTTCAGGCCCCGCACTGTCCGTTCCACCCCAGGATGACCCGAGGAGGGTAGAGTGTGGGACCATCGGATCAGTCGATCGCGAACACCAAGCGGAACGTATTTCAGGCCCACGGGACACTGCGGTGGAGTGGGTTCTGACCGACCTGCCCGCTCGATGTCCGCATCCACCTCCCATACCACCGGCGCCACCAGACAGGAGGCGGGAAGTATGGGAGTAGGATCGATGGTCCGCTCCTCGGTGTCGTAGAGACGCGACAGTGCGTCAGCCTTCCGGTTCCGGGAACCTGGAATGTACGAGAGAGTGAAGTTAAACCTCGTAAAAAACATGGCCCACCTTGCCTGACGGGGATTAAGCCTCCTCGCTGCCCGGATATACTCCAGGTTACGGTGGTCGGTCCAGATGAGAAAAGGGTGACGTGCCCCCTCAAGCCAATGTCTCCACACCGTCAAAGCCCTGACCACAGCTAACAGCTCCCGGTCCCCCACATCATAGTTGCGCTCCGCCGGGCTCAGCTTCTTAGAAAAGAAGGCACATGGGCGGAGCTTCGGAGGAACGCCCGAGCGCTGCGATAGCACAGCTCCTACCCCAGCCTCGGACGCGTCCACCTCCACTATGAATGGCAAAGAGGGGTCCGGATGCGCCAGGACAGGTGCGTTGGTAAACAGAACCTTCAGACGAAGGAAGGCTCTGTTCGCCTCTGCTGACCATCGTAGCCGCACCGGCCCCCCCTTCAACAGTGAGGTAATGGGAGCCGCCACCTGACCAAAACCCCGGATAAACCTCCGATAATAATTAGCGAACCCCAAGAACCGCTGCACCTCCTTCACAGTGGTTGGGGTTGGCCAATTACGCACAGCCGTCACGCGGTCACACTCCACCTCCACCCCCGAGGTGGAAATGCGATATCCTAGAAATGAGACGGCTCTTTTGAAGAACTCACATTTCTCCGCCTTGACGTATAGGTTATGCTCCAGCAGCCGCCCAAGCACTTTACGCACCAGGGACACATGCTCCGCGCGTGTGGCGGAGCAAATCAGGATGTCATCGATGTACACCACCACACCCTGCCCGAGCATGCCCCGAAGGACCTCGTCCACAAAGGATTGGAAGACAGCGGGAGCGTTCTTTAACCCATACGGCATGACGAGGTACTCATAATGGCCCGATGTGGTACTAAATGCGGTTTTCCACTCGTCTCCATCTCGGATACGCACCAGGTTATATGCGCTCCTGAGATCTAATTTCGTGAAGAAGCGCGCCCCGTGAAATGACTCCACTGCCGTAGCAATGAGAGGTAGCGGGTAACTGAAACCCACTGTGATAGCATTTAGACCTCTATAGTCAATGCACGGGCGCAGACCTCCCTCCTTCTTTTTCACGAAAAAGAAGCTCGAGGAGACGGGGGATTTAGAGGGCCGAATGTATCCCTGTCTCAAGGACTCAGTGACGTATGTATCCATAGCCACTGTCTCCTCCTGAGACAGAGGATACACGTGACTCCTAGGAAGAACCGCGTCGGCCTGGAGGTTTATCGCACAATCCCCTCGTCGATGGGGTGGTAATAGAGTCGCCTTCGTCTTACTGAAGGCGATAGCCAAATCGGCATACTCTGAGGGAATGTGCACGGTGGAGACTTGGTCTGGACTCTCCACCGTAGTCGCACCGATGGAAACTCCTATGCACCTACCTGAGCACTCCCTCGACCACCCCGTAAGAGCCCTCTGTCTCCACGAAATCTGAGGGTTGTGCGTAGCCAGCCAGGGGATTCCCAGTACCACCGGAAACGCTGGGGAGTCAATGAGGAACAGGCTGATACGCTCCTCATGACCCCCCCACGTCTGCATCACCAGTGGCACTGTGACCTCCCCTACCTGGCCTGACCCTAGCGGTCGACTATCTAAGGCGTGCACGGGGAAGGGGTGGTCCAGCTGAACCAGGGGAATCCCTAACCTCTTCGCTAACCCAAGGTCCATAAAACTCCCAGCTGCACCTGAATCGACTAGTGCCTTATACTGGAAGTGAGGGGAAAAATCTGGAAAACAAACCGAGGTGTACATGTGGTCGACAGGGGGCTCTGGGTGTGGCTGGTGCGGACTCACCTGGGGTTTCGAAGTAGTGCTCTGCCTGCCCTCCGAACTCCCGGGGGGACCACTCCAGCACCGGTCCACAGTGTGTCCTCTGCGTCCACATCGGGTGCAGGGGAGACCCCCCCCTCCGGTCCTCCTCGACGCAGCCCCCCCTATCTCCATGGGCTGTGGAGCGGGGGGACTGGGAGGCGGAACGAACAGGCCCCGACTGGAACGTCCCCGGGAAGCCAGCAGGTTGTCCAGTCTAATGGACAAGTCCACCAGTTGGTCGAGGGTGGAGGCGTTGTCCCTACAGGCCAGCTCCCGGCGGACGTCCTCGCGAAGGCTACACCTATAGTGGTCTATCAAGGCCCGCTCGTTCCACCCCGATCCAGCGGCGAGAGTCCGGAATTCTAGGGCGAAATCCTGAGCGCTCCTCGTCTCCTGTCTCAAATGGAATAACCGCTCACCCGCCGCCCTGCCCTCCGGGGGATGATCGAAAACCGCCCGGAAGCGGCGGGTGAACTCAGGGTAGTCGCCCCAAGCCGAGTCTGGGCCATCCCAGACCGCATTGGCCCATTCTAGGGCTCGACCCGTGAGACAGGAGACGAGGACGCTCACCCTCTCTTCGTCGGAGGGGGGGGCGGACGGTCGCCAGGTAGAGTTCCAATTGGAGCAAGAACCCCTTGCACCCAGCGGCCGTCCCATCGAACTCCCGGGGAGGAGTAATCCGGATACCACCGGCGCCCGCTTCAGGGGGTGTGTGTAGGGGCGCAGGGTGAGGGACCGGAGCTGGTCCAGCTGGGGAAGCACCTCTCTCCCAATTCTCCAACCGGGCCAACACCTGGTCCATGGCCGAGCCTAGGCGGTGGAGGAGGCTGGCGTGTTGAGAGACCTGCTCAGCCATGGACGGCGCTTCTGCTCCTGCTGATTCCATTTTAAGGGTGCGGGATTCTGTCACGAGCGTCTAGGACCAGTAGATAAGTGAAATCAGGAGCAGGAGACAGAGGGCCGGAGCAACTGAGTTTTAATAAGAAATACCAGTCGTAATAGCCGTTGGGCACAGGGCGTGTGGCGAAGTCCGCCAGGAGAAAACACTTTTCTAAAAAAAAACAAAAACAAAGAAGCGCACTGAAAAAACAAACAGCGCGCGGGGCGCAGCCCGGCAATATAAGGACTTCTTAATCGGATACAATACAACGGTCCTTCGTGAACAAATGAACAATCCCGCACGAGAACCCCAACTGAAAATACACATTAAATAACCCCCCACTAATGACAAACACAAAACAGGTGCGGGATAGACAGACAAAACCAACAGACACAGAAACAACGATCGGTGGCAGCTAATAGGCCGGCGAGCGCCGCCCGACCGAGGAGGGGCGCCACCTTCGTTAGATACTGTGACATCAGCAGCATTAATGCAGCCTTACTTTGACTATGCATGCATAACCTGGTACAGTAGCTCCCCTAAATTCATCAAGAACAAGCTCAGAATAAAATGTCAAGGGTCATTCTGAATCTTAGCCCTCAGACTCATGTTGGCCCTTCTCCGCTCAGGGAACTACAGTTGCTATCCGTTGATAAAAGGTTCACTAAGCTGAAGCTGAGATTGGTCCATAAAATTGTGTATGGTACTGAACAGTTCCACAGTATCTAAAAAGCTATTTTACTACTATTTTGTGCAATGTCGATTCAAGAGCTGTACTGGCCAGAACACATTTTTTTATTCGGCAGAGTTAGAGTGGAACAAACTCCCGGCTGAGATAAAAACTGTTTCTACCGGTCTTAGGTTCAAACACTCCTGCAAGGCTTGGTTAATGTTGAGATGGCCTCCTAGCCAAGTGTTAAACCGTTCTGCGCTGGTGGACTGATTTGTTAGATGTGTATATATTATCTAAATATGTGGGCATTGTGTATGATTGAATGTATGGTAGAGTGTCCATGTCACTTGTTTTGCCCTGCAGCCACTTGCTTAGCAATAGAGGACCACAATGGAAACATGTATTTTGTGTTTTTGTGTATATAATCCTCTGCAATGTTGGTACATGTATTTGTTGCCTGGTGTTGCTTCTTTATGTAATAAAATAAAAGCATTTATTTTTATTTTTATTTAACCTTTTTTAACTAGGGAAGTCAGTTAGGAGCAAATTCTTATTTACATTGACTGTTAAAATAAAGTATAACTTACTGGGTACTGCATACGCAAAATAAAAACTGATGTGAACCAGTCATAGTAAACAATTGTTCAAGTAAATCATGCTACCATAAGGGTTGTTCTGACAAATTCTTGGAAATATGTACAGGCTCATCATACATCCTTTCAAACCCCAATTCCTCTGTTTCATTTTTTAAATTTAACTAGGGAAATCAGTTAAGAACAAATTCTTATTTACAATGATGGCCTACACCAGCCAAACCCGGATGACTCTGGGTCAATTGTGCGCCGCTCCAATAGGACTCCCAATCATGGCCAATTGTGATACAGCCAGGAATTGAACCAGGGACTGTAATGATGCTTGTAGCACTGATATGCAGTGCCTTAGACCACTGCGTCATTCAGGAACCCACTCATGCAGCGGTGAGCAGTGTATTTGTACATCCTCATAGATAAAGTAGTTCTGCCATGTATTGCATCGCTCACATACAGTAGCTATGCAAATTTTGGTTGTTGTCTCAATGGCATCTGACAAGAATCACCATCAAGCAAACACAACTGGTTCACCCGTGGGGGGAAACAGTGGGCCAAATGCCCCTGCTGTTCTTATGGCAGACAATCCAATGTTTCTTTGGAGGAAACTCTGTGTCGTGTCCAAGAATCTTATCTGGATTGAAAGCAGTAACACAGTTCAAAATACTGTAGCGGTCAATGATCGGAGCTGTAATTTTAGTACATTATGCAGCCTCTGCGTAGCCTACATGTTTCTACAACCTGTTTAGCAAAAAAGTGCAGTGCCATCGAAATCACAAGCTGGTGTAAGTCAGTTCAGTGGGATTGATATTCATTAGAACAATGAATGTCCTATGAGTGCCTGTTTCATCTAAGCTTATTTTTGGCCATCTTGCTAAAAAAAAACCTTATTGGAAATGTTGAATGGTGCAGATTTAGCTAAAACACCCCAATGAAGAGTTATTTAGGGTTTTGCATCTGCTTCATTTAGGAACGCAGGTGTCCGTTTGAAGTGACAAGCTTAACAGAGCATGAAAAGTGTGCAGTGCTCTGACAGAAACTAGAGGATGGGACTAATATACACATGGCATGTTTGGTGGAGCTGTTCTTCAGACCACATAAACAAACACTAACAGGGACAATGTGCGGCCTTGCTTTTTACTGTTTTTACATTCAGTTACATAATAAACGTTGCCTTCGGAACTTTATAAAAGGCCTTTTGTGACGATTGTGGACGTGTTGACTTTTTCCCCAAACTTAACTGTGACAAACTTCAAACATTTCTATGGCAGTAACCTGACCTGCCTCTCACACGTGCCAATGCCCCTAAAGCAAGGATTAAAGTGGATTATAGAAAATTAATTTCATTGGTTATCCACGTCTAGCATAAACATGATTTTAATGTCATTACACTGTTTGTCCCCTAGGCAAGAGAAGTCACTACTTGAAAGAGCAATGTTTGTAGCGCTCATTGGGACAGCCTCTACAGTAAGTCACAATGTTCATGTCCCACAATGGCATCTCATGGTGGTTGTCCGACAGAGTCATTTAAAGTCATTTGATTCTTCAAACTTATGGAATAAACTATCCACCATGGTATCATTGGGTCTAATCTGTTTTCAACCACAGTGGTTACATTTTGGGACAAAACAATCACCATCATGGTATCATTGGGTGTAATTAAGAAATAAGGCATGTGGGATATGGCCAATATGCCATGGCGAAATGCTGTTCTTATGCACGATGCATTGCGGAATGCCTGGACACAGCCCTTAGCCGTGGTATATTGGGCATATACCACAAACCCCCGAGGTGCCTTATTGCTGTTTTAAACTGGTTACCAACGTGTTTTGTCATACCCATGGTATATGGTCTGATACACCACGGCTGTCAGCCAATCAGCATTAAGGGCTCGAACCACCCAGTTTATAATCCGTTTTGACACACAGTGGTTGAATTTTGGGACAAAACAATCACTATTATTTTGCATCTGGCAAAAGAACAGGCTGGTTTTGATTTAACATGAAGTAGAGTTCATTGCAGACCATCTGATCCTAAAAAGTGTTTCTCCCAACTTATCCTTTTTACAGTAATAAAGTCCTCTATAATTGCCTCTCTAAGCGCTATAAATGGATGCCCTCTCTAAGCACCTTCTCGTAGGAATTTACTTCCATTGTTCTTCTATATTTAAGATGTTTAAATGAGCTAAGCACCTCTATGGGCCAATGCATAAACATTTCAGAGTTTCCAAGCACAGCTAAACTGATTTACAGGACAGTAATTTAGCACAATTATCCCACCCAGATAAGACAAGTAATTAAAGTTATACTACAGAGTATAGACTGAACCTACCTCGTTGCTTCTCCCTCTCTCTCTCTCTCTCTCTCTCTCTCTCTCTCTCCAATTACTCATAGAAATAGATTTCATAATAGCGCTAGCAGCGTTTTGTTTTCACAGAGATTATGTCAGACGTCATCTTGGTTACCGACACAAATCAACTCAGTCAAGGGTCGTACTGGTTCAACTTGACAATGTGTTTGAAATGCAGCTGATGGGTAAAGTTCCCTGTGTCACCCTCAATGAACTCCACTTTGTCCTCAATGCTCTCAACACCTTCTTCAAGCTACTAGCAGCTCAAATACCTTTCATTTTCTGTCTGACGCATTATATAGGCTATGTGTTAGCCACGAATCATCTGTTAAGGCTCCTTGGTAATAATGCATTGACAGTTATGGTGGAGAAAATGGTGGGCCCGTCTTTGCAATGAAGTGAGCCATCAAGAAAGAACTCCTTTAATTCTGCTCCATTGACATTTCGAGACGGCTAGGTAGTTTTATATATATTTCTTTCAACTTATATGGCTTTAGAAATGTCAGTGCCATTTTCAAATCACCATTTCTTTTATCATTGCAGTATGTTTACTGTTTTCCATTTTAATGGCCACTTTGGACATTTGACCAATTGTCTCCCTCAATTAAATTTTGAATATGGCTGACACAGCAATAACACAGCAATAGTCTACTTGCCTGGCTACCCATACTCCTTGCTCCGGCCAAATGCTACGCCACGCCCACGGATGTTAGTTTCTTCTCTGCAATGAGTCTAGATGTGAGTACCTACCCGACAGTTCACCGAATGCCAACCCATTCTGGGATGTCTGATTGGTCCAGAAACCGAAGGGTTGGGCCAGAGCCAGAACACACGTGGGTAAAGCGGCGGTTAGAAAATGCGTCATTGGCTTTGATTGGTTAGAGACGAGCCGATCACTGGTGACTTTGTTTTGTACAACGCTCCTCGTGCCCCTCGTCACCAAAACGACTTCAATGACGGCAGTCTCAGAATAAAGTATCTAGCGAACGGTAGAGCAGCGGAAGAATTTAATGTGAATTGTCAGGCTAATAGCCTACTACTTTTCACTTTGCATAAATCTTTGTCTAACCAGTATCCACACATGTATGTGACTATAAAAAGAGACAAACTGCATAGTTATATTTCCCAGTCAATCTTCTCCAAGAGGCATTTGAGTTTTGCTGCCCACCACAAAATGAATGTAAATCCACAAGGCTTCCTCTAGATAATTATCCATTCCACAGCTCTTGCTCTCTGTACTCGTCGTTGTATGTAATCTTTCATAAGGAGCGCATAAGGAAGTGATCTTTAATTACATCCCTTGGGAATTTGAAAATCCTGCTCAATTTCTGTCTGCGTATCTGTATATTTTTACCATCCCGGTCCCTTTGTTTTCTGATTAAATTATTATTACAATTTCGAGCAACCTGCCTATTCATGCACTCGATCTTGTTGATGCTATGATTATTTTTTATGTTTTTCAACTCTGAACAATTTGTCATAGTGATCTTGATGTTATGTGCCTCTGATACAGCACAATAGAACCATGATAATGTTCCTCTCAAAATGCACAGGCTCACATTTGGCTGTCAATAACAGCAGGTTTTCTTTCATTTTTTTTATTGTAAACATACTATTTTTAGAAAAGAACCAAAAAAAACGTCTTGATTCAACAGACACCATCTCCAAAATATTGTTAGTGGGTATTACTTTTGTTTAGACTTGTTTTTGCTTTTAATTCAAAAGGATTAAAAATAAACTCTATCTTACATTCTCTACGTGTTCATGCCTCCTTAATCACTTTGCATATTGGGAACAATCAAAGAAGATGATAAAAGAAACACCGACAGATGGACAAGGAACATCTTTTTTCATATCTGTACTGTGAATGATGAAAACCTTACACGCTACAGATGGAATAGGTTTTCAGCAATGGAGACATATTTGTTTTTAACTACAATGTGCCTCATAATCTAGAGAGATTGGGTACAGCACAGCCAATGGAGTTACCCTAGGCCTGCCCTTTGTGTTATAAACCATTGCATGTATAATAGAGTTGACAATGTACCGTAAATTTACTCCACAGCTAACTTCAAATGTTGCTGATGGAGCAATCAAATTTGATAGCTCAACCAGTTGGTATGATATCAAGGAGGGAAGTGGAGCGTGTCTGAAGGGCGAGGATCACTGGTTTGAGCCTGGTATGGGGACACTGGAGGAAAGTAAACTGTTGTCTGTGGGGAACATGCTTTTCTTCTCCCTCCTCATACTCTACTGGTGTTTAACCAGATCCCGAGAGGGATGCCTGTCTATTTGTATAACAGCACATTACATTTCATGGGAGAACAAAAATATGAGGAAATATGATTCATTTAACTAAGAGTAGGTGACTTCTTATCACCACAAGCCATTTCAAGGTAGTTCTCAGAGTATGAATTGAGGGAATGAAAAAAGTGAAAAAAGGCACTTGGGGAGAGCCAAGTTTCTGACCTGGTTTATCCACCTTTAGTGGATCTCCTGAAAGTGAACAATGTTCAAACATAACAAGAGAAGAATGATGTTATTTGCAAAAAACAAAAGAGAGGTGAATGTGTTGGTGTGATAGACGATCTTCGGGATAACAGTTTAATATTTTTCAAAATGATTTCAAAATGATTGTCTGCTCCTGTCTGGAAAGGAACACATGAATAAGTAAAACTACAGGCAATTCTTTCATGAAAATTACAAGAAAGGGTAAAGGACACAACTTAAATCAAAATCTAAAATCTAATTCCCTTACTGCCATGTATGTGGAAAACAGTTGAAACATACACATAGGTAAATGAAAAAAAGAAGACATCTGAAAATATTTTGAGAACAACCACACTCCTCCAGACAATATGGGTCGATCAACACATCATTTTAGTTATTTCCAAAGTTAAGCCTATGGTGGTGCTATGTCTCAGAAAACATAGAATGTGTTTCGCAGCATAGAGATGGGTGATAAACGTGTTATTTTATTGATCCCTTCAACAATGGGGCTGTGCAAAAACAACCCAACTCCCCAGGATAAGATACAAAGCAACATGTGAGATGTTGATGGATGGCATTGCCAGTGGCTTGAGGTGAGGGGCCACAGGTAGCCTTGCGGTTAGAGACTTGAATCCATAATTAAAAGGTTTCTGGTTCAAATACCCCAGCTGAAAAAGGGAAAAGTCTGTCGATGCAGGAAGTCTAATGTGCTCTTAGATTAAAAGGTGCTATCTAGAACCAAAAAGGGTTATTTGGCTGCACCATACGATAACCATTTGAATAACTTATTTTGGATCCAGGTAGAACTCTTTTGGGTTCCATGTAGAATCACAAAAGGGTTCTACATGGAACCAAAAGGTGTTCTTCAAAGGGTTCTCCTAGAACCCTTTCCACAGAGGGTTCTACATGGAACCGAAAAGAGTTCTATCTGGAACCAAAAAGGGTTCTCCTATGGGGACAGCCACGGAACCCTTTTTTCTAAGATTGTACTACTATGACTGACCCTGTAAATAAACACATTTCACTGCACCTATCCTTATTGTCTGTGACAATAAAACGTTTTTGTTGAGATAGACGTGTCTGTTTAGCATTTCAGGACAGAAGGGAGTCAAAGTGAAAATCTTACGGTGCATTATGAAAAACACCCTGTTGCTGCAGCACATCTCCAGCACTTTGGGGTCAGTCTTACCCCGAAAACACTCCCGGGTCTGTAACCCAGCTTTGCGACTTTGAATGGCTAAACGCAAATCTGGAAGCCCCAAGGAAATATTTATAACAAGCAGAAGAGAAGATTGCATTATGAGATGTACGATGTGCTGGACTGAACGTGATTATCCTGCTTTCAAACAGGAGAGAGGGGAGAAGAAATGAGGTTACGTTTAATTACCTTGTTTTTATTCACCAGTAACCTTGAGAAGGGGTGGGCTCTGTACTTAAGGCTATTAACTAATAAGTTCCTGCGATGTGATTTGGCTGTAAGTTGCAGACGTTTTGTATCGGATTTCAGGTAGATCAGATGGTATGGGTCATGTCCTTTGGATTCAATAAAATATTGTACACACTGCTAACATCCCACTTTAGAGAGTTAAAAGAAACTTAAAATAGATATTCTTCCAGTGTTGAGGACTGTATAAACACTTTGGTTGAACTTGCTCTCAAAAATCGACTTTGAAAGTTTGCGTTACATCACATTACATCTATAGTCTCATGGTTCCAAGGGAACCAGTCTAGACAGGCTCTTCAAAAATTGTAGGCCTTATTTTATGAAAAATTTGAAATGGGTTTCTCGAATCCCACAAATATTCTTCAACTGCTTCCAGAAGAAATATTTAGATTCATGGATTTAATAAAGTAATGAGAAGACGTCAACAAAAATGAACCCTACAGGTGACATCATGTTTCTTGATAGGTTCTCCGCTCGACATAATGTGTAATCCATCTGGTTGCTGAAAGACGGCACAGTATTTAACATATGGCAAGATGTTGCCCAATGAAGTGAACGGCATTGACAACCATTCTGACATTGCAGGGTTGTTTCAATGAAATTATATTATATCTATAACTCAGTTACCGCCTTTGATTTAACTGGGCGCTGTAATAATATAATGTACTTTAGATGACTGTTGTGCTACTGGGTCGGGATGTCTATATTTGAAAGAAAGTCTGGTCAATATTATGTTTCAGGAGAAAAAAAGTGTACAAAATGTCAGATGCTTCAGCTCTATCATAAATGTAAAAAAAAAGTCCCGTTGCTTTAAAAAAGTACAAAATCGTATGAAGCCACAGTAATATTTACTGACAAGTTCTCAGAGGAACAAACCTATAAAAATATGTTTACTCTAAGAAAGTCACTCTTCAGGAAGTGTGATGCGGTATGAGTCAATCTGGCATGACAAAACCTGTATGGTAAAGCAAAGCAGTACCAATACACGTGTACTGGAGTGGATTCCTGGACTAAAAAGTTAACTCAATGGATAACACATTTTAAAATTATTTTAGTTGTTGTTAAGGATTTGGCTTAATCTGTGTCTGAGAAACCGCCCCTTCACGTTTAACATAGGTAAATCTTACACCCACATTTTTCCATACAATTGCTACTGAATGTTGATGGTTCACACAGTATCTAATGGTATTGTTGTTTTACATTATTGGTATTTCACATTCTCTGCTTGAGAAAAGATCATGAATAGCATTTCCCCCCATACCTTGATAAGTCTGAGATGCATCTTCTGAGAATAAATTTACTCAGCTGGCTGCATCTAGATGAAAAGAGATATGGAGTCCAGCTGCTTGTGGATCAAGAGCCAGCTTCCTGTGTTTCTACATGACTGGACAAGTAAAGAGACTTTAAATATTTCCCCCTGATTTCACCTCTGTTGGTTTACCTCCCTGGCATTCTCTTGTTTTATAATTCTGTTGTGCAGACATGAAGCGAAGGATGAGACATGAGGACCAGAATCTCCAGTGTAGTGTGGCATTCAAAGCTTCAAACATTTCTCATAAAAACGTAAAAGCTAAATAAATAAAACATCCAGGAGTAGCACAGTATGCTATTGCATTTTTCAACAGTTCATTGATCTTCAAACTTTCAAAGAAATATTAAAACGTTTTTCCTCTTTCTAATGACCAATGCATCCTGGATATGTTCACATGTGACTGCACACATGCAAACATACATACATGCTCAAAGACAACATTGGGTACTGAAATGAAACACAGTTTTACAGTCTAACTTCACAGCTCGATTATTATTCTGGCCACTGACGCAAAAATGGCAATAAGATTTCATCCGAAGCATTTTACACATATAAGAGGAAAATATGAAGAAAAAAACAGCTGACCTACAGTAGCATTATTTACATATGCAGCATGCTATTGGTCTGAACAGAACTATATCTGTATTGTTTTTTGTATAAAATATATATATTTATATATATATATATATTTTTTTTTTAAATTTTTGTAATTGTTTTTATTTTTTATTCTGGATCCCCATTAGCTGCTCAATAAAACAATACATAACACAACACATTATTAAACACTACTCTACCATAACATACAGTATGTACAATTCAAAATAATAATACAGCAAAATAACAATATTAAAATGTATGTGTGTGTAGAGTGTGAGTGTTGGCATGTGTTTGCGAATGCCGTGTGTGTGCCTTTGTGTATGTCTCTTCACAGTCTGTGGTGTTCCATAGTTTTATGTTTTATAATTCAGATTTTACTGTTCGACTGAGTTACATGATGTGGAATAGAGTTCCATGTAGTCATGGCGCTATGAGCAGCCATTTTGGAATGCTAGACTCTTTCAAGGACCTTTGCACTCTATTACCAGACTCCTTGAAGAGAAACTCCGATGGTGCATAGAAGAAGAAGAAGAAGAAGAAGACAGGTGAATAGATGACTCATGGTGACTCCTTCATGACTCATTTATGACTCCATCATGGTGACACAGCAGCACCATAGTAAATGAGGGATCAAAACATTTAAAAAATTAGGAGTCAGGAACTATACAGAGATGGTGCACAATTAATTATCCCTCAACATAGGCTACACAAAGATAGAGAGGAGAGCAGAGCAGACCTTCTGTTTGGGATTATTTCTGTTTATTTCACCTTATGTGGACTTTATATGGTTGTGTGAGGAAAACAACTCTCTGGAAGTATCTGTGGGAGGAAGTCAAAACACCACATCATATTCATTCGTTGTTACATTTATTTTATAGGCTACAATATGGAATTATGGAAGTATTTAAAATACAGAAAAGTCCAGAATTATCTTCCCTAGTTTTTTCCATCTCAATACCTAAATGTTGCTTCAAAAATAGGTACACACAGGGAACACATGTCAATTCAACGTCTACTCCACTTTGGTTCAATGTCATTTAATTGAAATTACATGGAAACAATGCTGATACAACCAGTGTGTGCCCAATGGGTATCGACTTAAAATGGAGGATGTTAATATCAAAGTAACATAATATACTGAACAAAAATATAAACGCAACATGCATGTTTCATGAGCAAAAAATCCAGAAATTTTACATAGGCACAAAAAGCTTATTTCTCTCAAATGTTGTGCACACATTTGTTTACATCCCTGTTAGTGAGCATTTCTCCTTTGCCAAGATAATCTATCCACCTGACAGCATATCAACAGCATGATTAAACTGCATGATCATTACACAGGTGCATCTTGTGCTTGGAACACTAAAAGGCCAATCTAAAATGTGCAGTTTTGTCACAGCACAATGCCACATACAGTTGAAGTCGGAAGTTTACATACACTTAGGTTGGAGTCATTAAAACTCGTTTTTCAACCACTCCACAAATGTCTTGTTAACACACTATAGTTTTGGCAAGTCGGTTAGGACATCTACTTTGTGCATGACACAAGTCATTTTTCCAACAATTGTTTACAGACAGATTATTTCACTTATAATTCACTGTATCACAATTCCAGTGGGTCAGAAGTTTACATACACTAAGTTGACTGTGCCTTTAAACAGTTTGGAAAATTCCAGAAAATGATGTCATGGCTTTAGAAGCTTCTGGTAGGCTAAATTACATAATTTGAGTCAATTGGAGGTGTACCTGTGGATGTATTTCAAGGCCTACCTTCAAACTCAGTGCCACAGAAAACAATTTTTAGACCTCCACAAGTCTGGTTCATCCTTGGGAGCAAATTCCAAACGCCTGAAGGTACCACGTTCATCTGCACAAACAATAGTACACAAGTATAAACACCATGGAACCACACAGACGCCATACCGCTCAGGAAGGAGACGTGTTTTGTCTCCTAGAGGTTAACGTACTTTGGTGCGAAAAGTGCAAATCAATCCCAGAACAACAGCAAAGGACCTTGTGAAGATGCTGGAGGAAACAGGTACAAAAGTATCTATATCCACAGTAAAACGAGTCCTGTATCGACATAACCTGAAAGTCCGCTCAGCAAGGAAGAAACCACTGCTCCAAAACCGCTATCAAAAAAGCCAGACTACGGTTTGCAACTGCACATGTTCCCCATTGTGGCGGTGTGGTTATGGTACGGGCAGGTAAGGTACTCTCCAGTTGCATTTTATTGATGGAAATTTGAATGCATATAGATACCGTGATGAGATCCTGAGGCCAATTATTGTGCCATTCATCCGTCGCCATCACCTCATGTTTCAGCATGATAATGCACGGCCCCATGTCGCAAGGATTTGTACACAATTCCAGGAAGCTGAAAATGTCCCAGTTCGTCCATGGCCTGCATACTCACCAGACATGTCACCCATTGAGCATGTTTAGCCTGTTAGCAATGAACCCTGAGACGGGATTGCTAGCAAGGCTGGAAATTCAAAACATCAAAAATCTAATAATTTCAATTTCTCAAACAATCAACTATTTTACACCATTTAAAAGATAAACATCTCCTTAATCTAACCACATTGTTCGATTTTCAAAGAGGCTTTACGGCAAAAGCATAAAGTTAGATTATGTTAGGACAGTACATAGCCACAAAAGTACAAACATCCATTTTCAATTCAAGGTCAGGCGTCACCAAAAGCAGAAACCAGCTAAAATTATGCACCAACCTTTGACAATCTCCATCAGATGACACTCCTAGGACATTATGTTATACAATACATGCATTTTTTGTTCCATCAAGTTCATATTTATATCCAAAAACCGCATTTTACAGTAACGGTGAAATTCTGATTTTTTTCTTCTCTGAAATGCTTCCGGTGAACAACGTTACAATTTTCAAAATTACTATTCAAAAACATTGGTAAATTATAATATTGTCATTCAAATAATTATAGTTTAACATTTTGTAAATGATACTGTCTTGCCAGATTTCAAAATAACTTTACTGGGAAATCACAAGTTGCAATAAACCAGGTGCTGTGCTAAGAACAATAAGCTAGCCTAATTAGCTTAGCATCATCTTGTAACCATGTAATATCAATAATACTATTGTCAATAATCCATTACCTTTGATTATCTTCATCCATTGGCAGTTCCAGGAATTCCAGGTCCACAACAAATGTGGTTTCTTTTGACAAAGTTCATAATTGATGTCCAAATAACTCCAAGTTGTTCCATGTTGTTAGCGCTTCGGTGGCTACTAAAAAGTAGCGCGGGGGGGGTGTGTGAAGTCACGGCAAAAAGTTTTAAAAGTTACAAAAATAATCTATTTATGTTTGTTCAAACATGTCAAACGTTGTTTAGCATCAATCTTTAGAGCCATTTTTAACGTGAAACATCAGTAATGTTTCAACCCGACTTCACCTGTGTCTAGAAAAACGTTTTTTAAAAATGTCTCGTGTCTCATGATTGCGCAGGTGCAGGCCATAATGGAAGTGACGACATCCCACGGACGTCAACTTCAATGCATTCTAATTTGCTCCCTGTTAATCATGGAAGCTTCAAACAACTTTATAAAGATCGCTGACATCTAGTGGAATCCGTAGGAGTTGCGAACTGAATCCTTTCTCACTATGGTATCTAATAAACAATGACACTAAATAGTACAGCCACAAAATTCTCATTTTTTTTAAATCTATTTTCTCAGGTTTTTGCCTGTAATATGAGTTTTGTTATACTTACAGACACCCTTCAAACTGTTTTAGAAAATTCAGAGTGTTTTCTATCCGAATGTGTTAATAATATGCATATCCTAGCTTCTGAGTTGGTGTAGGAGGCAGTTAAAAATGGGCACGTATTATTTTCAAAATTCTCAATACTGCCACCGTGGCCCGTAGAGGTTAGGATGCTCTGGATTGGCGTTTATGACAGTGTGTTGCTGACAGCGTTGCTCTCCAAAAGTTCTCTAGGAGTCAGACTAACAGTGAGTCAGTGCTGCTCTCCAGAAGTTCTCTAGGAGTTAGTTAACCATGAGTAAGCACTGCTGTGTATCAACAGTAAAGAGCTCACTCTGCACAGCTGCTACTCGGCATGAGCTGTGGTTGGTTACTTTACAGTAGTGTTCTTCTACCCTGGTCTAAGGGATGTAGTCATCCTGGTCAGGCTACAGGTGGGCTGTATCAAGTTGCATTTTGAACTTGAACTAATGTAAACTTGAAATCTGTGTCATTCGATTTTTACACAAGTTAGACTACTCATTAAACTTCAATGCCTAGTTTATGGAAAAGTCCAAATTATACATGCATAGCTCAAAATACAGTATGGGAACTGCCCCAAAGGAAGTCAAGTTGAACATAATTACACAATTTCACAGAACGTTATTGAACCCTGTGTTGACGGTCTCATTTTCCACTCTGACAATGATTTCAGATAGTCAGCTTGTCCAAGCTCAATGAAGTCAATCAAATAAAAAAAAAACATTCTAGATGTTGCCAGTAACCGCTAATAATTTAGAGCCTACACAACATAAACTAGTGAACCATGTCAAGACTCCATTTGATCGATAGAAGTCGATTTCTTGCTGACTTTTTATGACATATCTGGGTTAGAAAGAAACAAGGTGTGTGGATTATAGAGCACTGGAGATCAACTGGAGCTTTCTGTGTATATTATCAGCCCTAGATAGTGGTGGCATATAGCTAGAAACAAAAGTGCTTTTGAGAATAGCAATGCCACAATTGAATATTTTTTTTGCATACATGTCAATCAATTCAACGGTTAGAGAGGAAAAACGTGGACATTTCTAAATGGTTGTGGTGACCAAGAGTTTAAGCCATTATCTAAAAAGAAAATGTTAATGTGCCTATCCTACGTCAAGAGGAATTTAGGTGATGAGATGTGTTGTGACGCATGGAGAGGAGACCCCAAAGTGCACCTTTTGGAACTGAACCAAAAGAGGATTTTTTTCCTGTCTATCTCATTAAGTCAGACAGCTTGGACAGTCAGTGGTCTGGCATATCAATAATTAATCATTGGCATGCATAATTAGTGGAGGAATTATGGACAGCTGTGAGGAACATCCAGACAGAGGCCCACTGAAGAAAATTCATCTGCACAGTAAGGGATCGAGCCTTGCCTCCTCTCTTGCTCTTTCGAAATGTCGAGAGCTTGGGACTATAAGGTTCTATCTGGATTTTTGTCAAAATGTAGTTATTGACATAGCCTTGTTCTGTTCAATGTTCTCTACCTACTGTGCATTCAGAAAATATTCACATTTTGTTGTGATTAAATTGAGATTTTGTCACTGATCTACACACAATACCACATCATTTCGAAGCGAATTTTTGTTTGTAGCCATTTTTCCAAATTAATAAAAAATGTAAAGCTGAAATGTCTTGAGTCAATAAGTATTCAACCCCTTTGTTATAGCAAACCTAAATAAGTTCAGGAGTAAGAATGTGCTTAACAAATCACATAATAAGTTGGATTGACTCATTCTGTGTCCAATAATACTGGTTAATAGTGGTTAACATGATTTTTGATTGACTACCCCATCTCTGTACACCACACATACAATTATCCGTGAGGTCCCTCAATCGAGTACTGAATTTCAAGCACAGATTCAACCACAAAGACCAGGGAGGTTTTTCAACGCCTCACAAAGAAGGGCACTGATTGGTAGACATATAAAAAAAACAGACATTGAATATCCCTTTGAGCATGGTAAAGTTATTAATTCAACATTGGATGGTGTATCAATACACCTAGTCACTATAAAGATACAAGAGTCCTTCCTAACTTTTTCCAGAGAGTTTCCAGAGAGGATGGGAACTGCTCAGGGATTTCACCTTGAGGCCAATGGTGATTTTAAAACAGTTACAGAGTTTAATGATTGTGGTATGAGAACTGAGGATGGATCAACAACATTATAGTTGCAGTACTCCACAATACTTACTTAAATGACAGAGTAAAAAGAAGGAAGGCTGTACAGAATAAAAATATTCCAAAACATGCATCCTGTTTGCAACAAGGCACTTAAAGTAATACAGCAAACAAATTAAAAAAATATATGATTACAAAGCATTATGTATGGGGCAAATTTAACACAACACATCAATGAGTACCACTTCATATTTTTAAGCATGGTGGTGGCTGCATCATGTTATGGGTATGCTTGTCATCAGCAAGGACAAGAAAGTTTTTTAGGATAAAAAGAAAAGGAAAACAGCTAAGCACCAGCTTTCTGGCAATGATCAACAACCAACTTGATAGAGATTGAATAATTTTTTTAAGAATAATGGGCAAGTATTATACAATCCAAAACGACTCTCAGTTGTAATTGCTGCCAAAGGTGTTTCTACCATGTATTGTCTCAGGGGGGTCAATGCCACAGGCGGCCAGAGGCACCTTAATTGGGGAAGACGGGCTCATAGTATTGATTGGAACGGAATAAATGGAATGGTATTGGACACATCGTATTTTTTGTAGATTGTTGAACAAAAATGACAATTAAATCCATTTTAAAACCTCTTTTGTAACACAGCAAACTATGGCAGTCAAGGGGTTTGAATAGTTTCTGAAGGCACTGTAAAGTGCCTTCAGAAAATATTCAGGCCGCTTGGGCCACTCAAGGACATTCAGAAACGTGTCCCGATGCCACAGCTGCATTGTCTTAGCTGTGTACTTAGGGTTGTTGTCCTGTTGGAAGGTGAACCTTCGCCCCAGTCTGAGGTTCTGAGTGCTCTGGAACAGGTTTTCATCAAGGAGCTCTCTTTACTTTGCTCCCTTTATCTTTCCCTCAATCGTGACTAGTCTCCCAGTCCCTGCCACTGAAAAACATCCCCACAGCATGATGCTGCCACCACCATGCTTCACCGCAGGGATGGTGCCAGGTTTCCTCCAGATGTGACACTTGGCATTCAGGCCAAAGAGTTCAATCTTGGTTTCATCAGAACAGAGAATCTTGCTTCTCATTGTCTGAGAGTCCTTTAGGTGCCTTTTGGCAAACTCCAAGCGGGCTGTCATGTGCCTTTTACTGAGGAATCGCTTCTGTCTGGCCACTCTACATTAAAGGCCTGATTGGTGGAGTGCTGCAGAGATGGTTGTCCTTCTGGAAGGTACTCCAATCTCCACAGAGGAACTATGTAGCTCTGTCAGAGTGACCATCAGGTTCTTAGTCACCTCCCTGACCAAGGCCCTTCTCCCCCGATTGCTCAGTTTGGCCCAGTGGCCAGCTCTAGGAAGAGACTTGGTGGTTCCAAATGTCTTCAATTTATAATGATGGAGGCCACTGTGTTCTTGGGGATCTTCAATGTTGCAGAATTTTTTTTGTACCCTTTCCCCAGATCTGTGCCTCGACACAATCATGTCTCGGAACTCTATGGACAATTCCTTTGACCTCATGGCTTGGTTTTTGCTCTGACATGCACTGTCAACTGTGGGACCTTGTATAGACAGGTGTGTGCCTTTCCAAATCAATTGAATTTACCACAAGTGGACTCCAATCAAGTTGTAGTAACATCTCAAGGATGATCAAAGGAAACAGGATGCACCTGAGCTCAATTTCGAGTCTTATAGTAAAGGGTCTCAATAGTTATGTAAATAAGGTATTTCTGTTTTAAATTTTTAATACATTTGCAAAAAATTCTAAAAACCTGTTTTTGCTTTGTCGTTATAGGGTAAGGTGTGTAGACTGACGAGAAACAAATGTAATTGAATCATATTAGAATAAGGCTGTAACGTAACAGAATGTGGAAAAAGGGGAGGGATCTTGTCAAGACTCAGGAGAAGACCCATATGCAGACAGCTTCGAAGTAACAAAAGTTTATTACAAAAACAGGGGGCAGGCAAACGGCAGGTCAAGGGCAGGCAGAGGTCAGTAATCTAGAGCAGAGTCCGAAAAGTACAGGACGGCAGGCAGGCTCAAGGTCAGGGCAGGCAGAATGGTAAAAACCGGGAAAACTAGAAAACAGGAACTAGAGAAAGACATGAGCACAGGGAAAATGCTGGTAGGCTTCACGAAACAAAATGAACTGGCAACAGACAAACAGAGAACACCGGTATAAATACACTGGGGATAATGGGGAAGATGGGTGACACCTGGAGGGGGGTGGAGACAAGCACAAAGACAGGTGAAACAGATCAGGGTGTTACAAGATCTGAATACTTTCCGAATGCACTGTATACCAGTGGCAGTCAGTGCCGTTTATGATGAGGGAAGACAATTTTTATTTTTCATGAGCATTGTCTTATTTCTACTACAGCATGTTGGATGACTGTCATTCATATTCCATTCACCCAGTTCAATGTAACATCGATAGCTTTAGGCTACTACAATACTCAGATTTTCCCTATACCCATCATGAGGTTTTAACAACCTAGCCTATGAAGGAACGTTTACAACGCAGGTGCACAAAGGTTGTGAGAAAAGTTTGTGATGACAGACAGTGGACAGACACATGGACAGACAATGGCACATTCAATACCGCTTTGCACACTCTTGCTTGCACCTAGCTTATCTAGGGTGTAATCATTAGTCCAACAGTTGCAAACAAGAGTTTCCATTGGACAAATTCAGGTATTTTTATCCCTGTTTTGTTTGCTTACATTTAAGAAATGTTTTTCAACAGAATCGGCGGGACGAATACACCCATGATCACGCATGAACACAGTTCACTTTCATAGCATCCACGCTGCATTCCTTCTTACCTCTATGCTCTCTCCTCCTCTTACCTTTTCCCTTTTTTTGTGGACTTCAATGAACAACACATCAGCTGTATGTGACCAGGCAAAAAAGCTTTCCAAGCCAAATCAAGTCATAACTACTACACACAGCCTACATCGCTATATTAGCTAAAGTAATGTCCTAGTCAACATAGCTAATAGAACTAATGCGTTAGTTAACCCGCTACAATCATGCAGTAACGTTACAGTGTATAGTCAGTAAACAGTTACACCGGCGGGCCCCGGTGGCAATAAATTAATAAAACCAAAAGCTTACCTTGACTTGGAAGAATTCCAGTGTTGTGTTGGATAGTCATAGCCAGCTAGCTAACATAGCATCCCTCTGTTTGAGCCGGATGTTTGAGTAACTTAACTAGCCAGCTGAATTTGCTAGCTAAGTAAGTGTAACTGAAAGTGGGAAACAAATGACATTCTCTCTCTCTCTCTCTCTCTCTCTCTCTCACTTCTCCTTCATTTTTTATGTATTTGTTCAAAACTGTTCAACTATTGTCTTTTTCTCTATTTGAGTCAACTTCTCACCACATTTTATGCACTGCAGTGCTAGCTAGCTGTAGCTTACGCTTTCAGTACTAGATTAATTATCTTATCCTTTGATTAGTGGACAACATCTCAGTTCATGCTGCAAGAGCTCTGATAGGTTGGAGGATGTCCTTCGGAAGTAGTTATAATTATTGTGTAAGTCTATAAAAGGGGGTGAGAACCAAGAGCCTCCTACGTTTTGTATTTCAAGTCAATGTACCAAGAGGAAGACGGAAGCTAGCTGTCCTCCGGCTACGCCATGTTGTTACCCGACAGAGTGCTGTTTAGGCTACTGTAGACCATTGCAAAACAGTGTTTTAATCGATTATTTCGTGACGTGAATATATTTAGTATAATTTGATCTAAAAAGGATAACTTTTTCAATGTTTTACCATTTTTATTTTTATGAAATTCTCTGAGGAGGATGGTCCTCCTCTTCCTCTGAGGAGGAGCCTCCACTGCTGTATACTGTACACTGTACACTGTTTATTGTTCTCTAAGTACCCTAATTAATTCCAAAGAATACTAGATCAAAATTGCTGACACCTAGGGTTGGGTGGTATGCAGATTTTCACACTGTCATACCGTTTCTGTACCATACCAAATGTGCACACAAGGAGCGCTATTTTTATTATTATTATTTTGATGCACAAAAAATGTAGGCAACAGAGAACAGACATTTTTATTTAATTTTTTATTGAAAATCATATCGTTGGTATTTCGAAATACCCCAGTATACGGTATCAATGGTGTATAACCCAAGTATATGGCCCAAGACTACTGACACCATTCAAATCACTAAGGGTTTGGAACTTTAAATACTATCTCAGAATCATAGTAAATTAAATGTGCAACTGTGGAGCACAGTGGAGCACAGTTAGTGCATGCACTGATTTATTAGCATCTGTATCGCCAAGTAAAGGAAGGTTGAAAATGTTTTCCCTTTGCATAGCTTTTCCTATACTAGAACCCTGTATGGAGGATTATCCATCCAAAATACAGGGATCTGACTAGAGGTTTATCATTCTTGAGACATGTTGCACCCTAGTTGCAATTACCTACTAAAAGTCATGGATGACAGAGACACAGTGACACAAAACACACATGATGTGCTTTGAATTTGGGCTAGGCCACACAGGATGCAAGAACGATAGCCGAACTGGATCCTACTCAACGGCAACAACATCACCATGCTCATACCTGAAGGCCTGAAGTATGAAAAAGACGCATGTTATGTTTATGTTCTTGTGGATGCATACTTGTCTTCCAATCAGGACTTACTTTCATCAGTTTGTGATGTTTTATTTTAGTTCTTTATTTTGATTTTGAGAGAAGAATTTTGTTACAAAAGTGGAAAATACTTATAATGAACAAAAAAATAAACGCAACATGCAACAATTTCAAAGATTGTGCTGAGTTACAGTTACAGTGCTGAGTTACAGTTACAGTGCTGAGTTACAGCACATAAGGAAATCAGTTGATTTAAATAAACTCATTAGGCCCTTAATCTATGGATTTCATATGACTGGGCAGCGGCGCAGCCATTTGGGAGCCAGATCCACCCACTGTAGAACCAGGCCCAGCCAATCAAAAGGAGTTTTTCCCCACAAAAAAGGCTTAATTACAGATGATCCCGCAGGTGAAGAAGCCGGATGTTGAGGTCCTGGGCTGGCGTGGTTACACATGGTCTGCGGTTGTTAGGCGTACGTACTGCCAAATTGGACGTTGGACGTACTGCCAAATTGGACGTTGGACGTACTGCCAAATTCTCTAATACGACGTTGGAGGCGGCTTATGGTAGTTTTTAATTTAACTACAGTTTCCGTCAGCATGCTAGGCTAGCTAATGCTACAGCAGCCCATTGGATTCCATGAAAATACAATGCCTAGCATTGGGGTGAGTAGCTACCGGATGTGTTGTCGACACCAATGGGTTGCTTTAGCATTAGTTAGCCTAGCATGCTGATGAAAATGGCAGTTAATTTAAAAAAACGAGCATTATTTCAATCTTATCAATGTCTCACTTTGTTTAATTGAAAAAATTGGAGTACAGCGCCCTCAAATTAAATGACCACCAAGTTAAATTTAATCAACTGCTCAAAGACCAGGCTAGACAAACCTCATGGTTTCAGGCTATTACGCTGCGATGATGATGGAAAGCTGTGGGCTCCGGTTACTCGATACATTTATGTGTGATTGAAGCACTTAATTACAGTAAGTTGTGAACACTTGTTTGTTTTTAACTAGCTATGTGTATTGCATAAAGCTTGCTAGTTAGCTTGTAGTGAAGGACTAGTGAGCTATGTTCGTCCAAATAACTGCTATAATATTCTTCTGCAAATTGGATTTTTATGCAAACCTGGATATTCGACCAAGTAGGTGTAGATATCGCCATAGGCTACTTTGGGCCATTTGGTAGGGTTGGCTCCACAGCTGGTCTCCTGGCAAGTTGAAAGGACATATAGGCAAGCCAACAAGAATCAACTTTTCTAAATACCTAAACTGTTCAAGGGCAGGCAAAGACTCCAAGGAGTTACGCGACACATCTAAAACTAGCGAATTAGATTGAAATGAACTTCTCTCGTTAGTCAGCCAGTAAACGCCAGCTAACCAGTGAAAAAGCTAGGGGTAAACAAATAGTGAGGTAAGTATAATGCGACAGCTTTACTCACTTTACTGTCAGTGTTAGCAGGTCGGGTAACAAATTAGACTGGAAGAATAAGTATCAGGCAAATCATTTGTTGTTGTGACAGCCAAGTATGTTAATAATAATGTGAGGTTGCTGAAATGTTAATTGAAACGACAAAAACGTTTGTTTGCTTAGGATGCCGCCAAAGTTAGGCTAATTACAAGGGAGTAACAGGAGTACCCTATGGCTTTATCCTACTTGGGGATGTCAAATCAAATCAAATTTTATTGGTCACATACACATGGTTAACAGATGTTAATGCGAGTGTAGTGAAATGCTTGTGCTTTAGTTCTGACAGTGCAGTAATATCTAACAAGTAATTTAACAATTTCACAACAACTACCTTATACACACAAATGTAAAGGGATGAATAAGAATATGTACATATAAATATATGGATGAGCGATGGCCGTGCGGCATAAGCAAGATGCTGTAGATGGTATAGAGTACATACATATGAGATGAGTAATGTAGGGTATGTAATCATTATATAAAGTGGCATTGTTTAAAGTGACTAGTGATACATTTATTACATCCAATTATGAATTATAAAGTGGCAAGGGATTTGAGTCAGTATGCTGGCAGCAGCCACTCAATGTTAGTAATGGCTGTTTAACAGTCTGTTGGCCTTGAGATAGAAGCTCTTTTTCAGTCTCTCGGTCCCAGCTTTGATGCACCTGTACTAATCTCGCCTTCTGGATGATAGCGGGGTGAACAGGCAGTGGCTCGGGTGGTTGTTGTCCTTGATGATCTTTTTGGCCTTCCTGTGACATCGGGTGGTGTAGGTGTCCTGGAGGGCAGATAGTTTGCCCCCGGTGATGCGTTGTGCAGACCGCACCACCCTCTGGAGAGCCTTGCGCTTGAGGGCGGTGCAGTTGCCGTACCAGGCAGTGATACAGCCCGACAGGATGCTCGGTCACATTAAGCCACGCCTCGCCGTGTGTATCTATATTCCGAATCGATATTAATGTAATAATAAGGAATTCCCCTCGACCATGCCCACAAATTGGGGAAAACAAACATTCTTTCCAATTGACGGCCAGTGTAAAAGAGCTAACTTCGTCGTAAACTTTTAGCGCAGATTTTTTGTTATACAGAAATAACAAAACATGCGGAAAAGCTGATTGTTAAATGTACATGTAACCAGGTCAAAAAATAATATAAATAAAGCATGCGAGAAGAGCCCTGTGGCTTCAGGGTATTCGGTGTGGAAGAGTGGAAAATGTGGAGACCCGGTGTCCAAGTAGGCAACACGTAGCTATGTGTCTGGAAAACATTTAATCACAGGTAAGACATTTAACTTGTTAAGTATAGTCCTTTTGTAACTCCACTCACTACTTGTAGCTGTGTAGTCCATTTGTGTTGTTGGTCTTGGCTAGCTTAATGCACTCACTCACTCAGGTGGCTAATAGTGCCATCATGAAAAGGAGCATGAGGGTTTTCTAAGTTGTGAGAACACTCGGGAGCAGGCAATGTTGAAAAGTAATCTTTAGACATGTTGTACTTTTCTTAAATGTTGTTTTGTAATTGACTAAAACAAACAGACCACAAGAAAATTGTGTTTGAAAAAGGTAAAGTTTTATGCTGTGAGCCAATGGAGTAACCTAGGTAACCACAGGTTATTTTCCCACAGGTGGGCAGGGCAGTGACATTCTATCTAATACCAACTGGGACTATTATAAGTCAAAATGTGATTGGTTCATTCCACTGTCACTCCAAAATTCTGCTCTAATAGAGTTGAATGGCAGAGGCCTAGCCAATGGGTGGCTGAGCTAGCTAGATCTTTCTACCCAGAGACCACCAAAGAAAATCCTGATTGGATATTTTCTTCTCTTCAGTATTAACCCTTATCTTTCCAACACAAACTGAAGAGATGAAATCAGAAGATCATTAAAATTATTGTAAAGATGAAATGGAAATTAAAATGACATTTAATTTAAAAAATATATTTTAAAAGATAGAAATCCTTAAAACTTATCTGAGGGCCTAGAAGAACCTCACAGTACGCCACTACCTCCTGCACATTTTTCACATTGTGGGATCTCCCTTCTACACACTGCTGCAACATATCTGAATTCTTGGCAACTAAACATTGAAGTGGGTTCTGAACATAGTCCTTTACAGACTAGCAAATATAACCTAATCTGACCTTATCAGGTAGAAACTCTGTGTCAGTGCTCAACAAGACAAACAGTCTCGGTCTCGCTATTGCCACCGGGTCTATGTCTCACCAAACGGCAGGCGTCACAAACACTGGGAATATTCATTTTCATTTGATCCACCTCTACACTCAATGCTACCCCACTGATCACCCCTTTTAGCGGCTCTGGAGAGCAAATGCCGTCGGGGGTACGCCAAATACTGTGATTCACATTCTTCACATTTTAAACAGTACATTTATATTTTCCAACGGGGCTATACATTTGGGTGAGGTTTTTTTCTCACCTGAGTAGCCTTGTTTCACTGCCAAAAATAAAATTAAACCATCTAGTATTCAGCAAAATAACAACACAATGTCAAATAAAGGTAGCCTAGTCAAATAATTAATATCCAATCACATTAACCATTACTCTCTCACGGGAAATCTTCACTCTTGCGCAGACATTTAGAAACGAAAAATGACCATTTGAAAAATAAGCCACAGGAGTTTTTTGAGCGAGAAAAAATACAACTTTCGACTAGCAAGACATGTATAAAAGCAACAGATACCATTAATAAGAAGGGGCTAGAAGCATCTTATATGGTGAGCTACTGAGTGGCTAGGACAGGCAAGCCCCGTACTATTGTGGAGGACTTCATTCTTCCTGATGCCGTCGTTATGGCTGGGACAATGCTGGGGAAAAGTCCAAAAAGACAATGCCTTCCTCAAACAACACTGTTTCACGATGCATCAGTGACATGGCAGGATATGTTTCGAAACAATTACTGCTTCGCATACAAGCCAGTGAATTATATGCAATACAGCTGGAAGCGTCAAAAGAAGTGGCGGGCCTGGCACAGCTCCTCCTGGTATATGTCCGTTACATTTATGGGAGGTCAATTAAGGAAGACATCCTCTTCTGCAAACCACTGGAAACCTGGACAACATGAGAGGATATTTTTAAAGTACTGGACAGCTTTGGGACATCAAATGGACTTTGGTGGTCAAGCTGTGTTGATGTCTGTACTGATGGCGCAAAAGCCATGACAGGGAGACATAGTGGAGTGGTAATGCGCGTGCAAGCAATTTCTCCCAACGCCACTTGGGTACACTGCAGCATCCACCAAGAGGCTCTTGCTGCCAAGGGAATGCCGGATGGCTTGAAAGACATTTTGGACACTACAGTGAATATGGTTAACTTTGTTAAAGCAAAGCCCCTGAACTCTTGTGTATTTTCTGCATTATGCAATGATATGGGCAGCGACCATGTAACGCTTTTACAACATACATGCGTTGGTTATCAAGGGGCAAGGTATTGACACATTTTTTTTCAATTGAGAGACGAGCTTAAAGTTATCTTTACTGACCACAATTTTCACTTGTCTGACATCTTGCATGATGACGAGTTTCTCACACAACTGGCCTATCTGGGTGATGTTTTTTCTCACCTGAATGATCTGAATCTAGGATTACATGGACTCTCCGCAACTATATTCAATGTGCGGGACAAAATTGTCTGCATTAAAACTTCTTAGGGATAGGGGGCAGTATTTTCACGTCCGGATGAAAAGCGTGCCCAAAGTAAACTGCCTGTTACTCAGGCCCAGAAGCTAGAATATGCATATAATTGGTAGAATATTATATGAATATTTGAATAGAAAACACTCTGAAGTTTCTAAAACTGTTAAAATAATGTCTGTGAGTATAACAGAACTGATTTGGCAGGCGAAACCCCGAGGACAAACCATCCAGGGGGGAAAAAAATTGAGGTCATAGTATTTCCCAATGGTTTTCTACGGGAAGCCCAATTTAATAGGAACCTGTTGCAGTTCCTATGGCTTCCACTAGATGTCAACAGTCTTTAGAAATTGGTTGATGTTTTTCTTTTGAGAAATGAAGTATGGCTGCTGTTTGTAAGTGTCACTCCATGTGGACTCCACTGTTTGGTGCGCGTGAACTGGAACGCGCTTCACGTTGTTTTTATCCGGTATTGGAAACAGTTTATCCCGTCTTAAATTGTATAAATTATTTACGTTTTAGGATACCTGAGGTTGGATTAGGAATGTTGTTTGAAATGTTTGGACCAAGTTTACAGGTAACTTATTAGATACTTTGTAGTCATGTTGGGCATGTTGGAACCGGTGTATTTCTGAATCAAACGCTCCAAATAAATTGACATTTTGGGGATATAAAGAAGGATGTTATCGAACAAAAGGACCATTTGTGATGTTTCTGGGACATTTTGGAGTGCTAACAGAAGAAGATCTTCAAAGGTAAGGCATTTATTATATCGTTATTTCTGACTTTTGTGTCGCCACCTGTCTGGTTGAAAATTATTTTCATGTGTTTGTATGCGGGGCGCTGTCCTCAGATATTCGCATGGTCTGCTTTTGCCGTAAATCCTTTTTGAAATCTGACACTGCGGCTGGATTAACAAGACGTTAAGCTTTATTTTCATGTATTACACTTATATTTTTGTGAATCTTGAATATTGATATATATATTGATATTTCTATTTATTTTTTTGAATTTGGCGCATTGCAATTCCACTGGATGTTGTCAAATCGATCCCGCTAAAGGGATTGACACGCAAAGGGATCACTAACAAGTTAACAAGGACAACACACAGGTCTTTCCATCATTGTATGATTTTTTTTGTGTGCAAATGAACACAAGCTTACAGATAATGTAAAATGTGATATAGCGAAGCACCTGAGTGAGCTTGGTGAGCAATTATGCATGGACTTTCCCGAACAACTGGATTTGTTATCCCTTTCAGGCCCTGCCACCAGTCCACTTCCCTATATCTGAACAAGAGAGCCTCATCGAAAATGCAACAAGCGGTTCTGTGAAAATGTTATTTACTCAGAAGCCACTGCCAGACTTCTGGACAGGGCTGCGCTCAGAGTTTCTTGCCTTGGCAAATCGCGCTGTTAAGACAATGATGCCCTTTTCAACCATGTACCTATGTGAGAGTGGATTCTCTGCCCTCACTAGCATGAAAACTAAATACAGGCACAGACTGTGAGTGGAAAATGATTTAAGACTGAGACTATCTCCAATACAACCCAACATTGCAGAGTTGCAGTTGAAGTCGGAAGTTTACATATGCCTTAGACAAATACATTTAAACTCAGTTTTACACAATTACTGACATTTAATCCTAGTAAAAATTCCCTGTCTTAGGTCAGTTAGGATCACCACTTTATTTTAAGAATATGAAATGTCAGAATAATAGTAGAGAGAATTATATATTTCAGCTTGTATTTCTTTCATCACATTCCCAGTGGGCCAGAAGTTTACATACACTCAATTAGTATTTGGCAGCATTGCCTTTAAATTGTTTAACTTGGGTAAAATATTTCAGGTAGCCTTCCACAAGCTCCCCACAATAAGTAGGTTCATCTCTAGGAGACAGAACGCGTCTCCTTCCTGAGCGGTATGACGGCTGCGTGGTCCAATAGTGTTTATACTTGCGTACTATTGTTTGTACAGATGAACGTGGTACCTTCAGGCGTTTGGAAATTGTTCCCAAGGATGAACAGACTTGTGGAGGTCTACAATTGTTTTTTGACGTCTTGGCTGATTTCTTTTGATTTTCCCATGATGTCAAGCAAAGAGGCACTGAGTTTGAAGGTAGGCCTTGAAATACATCCACAGGTACACCTCCAATTAACTCAAATTAAGTAAATTAGCCTATCAGAAGCTTCTAAAGCCATGACATCATTTTTGGGAATTTTACAAGCTGTTTAAAGGAACAGTCAACTTAGTGTATGTAAACTTCTGACCCACTGGAATTGTGATACAGTGAATTATAACTGAAATAATCTGTCTAAACAATTGTTGTAAAAATGACGTGTGTCATGCACAAATTAGATGTCCTAACCGACCTGCCAAAACTATAGTTTGTTAACAAGAAATTTGTGGGGTGGTTGATAAACAAGTTTTAATGACTCCAACCTAAGTGTATGTAAACTTCCAACTTCAACTGTAGGTATGTACACCTCAAACTAAGGTGTATACTCAGGAGATTAATCACTGATCTTAACAGCGCCATTATTACGCTGTCACGTCATCGCACTTCCAACATCGACCTTTATTGCAGGTTGGCAAGAGAAATCCAGACCTAGCAACATCACTATAAACCTCATAAAGCTAGTTAACTAGCAACACATCAGTGGAGGCTTCTCAGAGGAGGAAGGGGAGGAACATCGTCCTCAGGGAATTTCATGAAAATAGTAAAACATTAAAAAAGTTACACTTTTTAGATGAACTATAATAAATATATTCACGTCACAAAATAATTGATTAAAACACACTGTTTTGCAATGAAGGTCTACAGTAGCCTCAACACAACTCTGTAGGGTAGCACCATGGTGTAGCCGGAGGACAGCTACTTTCCATCCTCCTCTGGGTACATTGACTTCAATACAAAACCTAGGAGGCTCATGGTTTTCACCACCTTCCTTAGACAAACACAGTAATTATGACCGCTTCCGGAGGACGTCCTCCAACCTATCAGAGCTCTTGCAGCATGAACTGAGATTTTGTCCAACAAATCAAAGGATCAGAGAAGGAATCTAGTACTGAAAGCATAAACTACAGCTAGCTAGCACTACAGTGCTTAACATGTGGTGAGTAGTTGACTCAAAGAGAGAGAAAAACAATAGTTGAACAGTTTTGAACAAATATATTTCTTCAAAAATATATATATTTTTTACTTTCACCTACTCAGTTAGCCAATGCAGCTAGCTAGTTTAGCCTACTTAAACACCCGGGTCAAACATGTTATGTTAGCTAGCTGGCTATGGCTATCCAACACTGGAACTCTTCCAAGTCACGCATCTGCTACAAGACCATGGTGCTTGCCTACGGAGCTGTGAGGGGAACGGCACCTCCGTACCTTCAGGCTCTGATCAGGCCCTACACCCAAACAAGGGCACTGCGTTCATCCACCTCTGGCCTGCTGGCCCCCCTACCTCTGCGGAAGCACAGTTCCCACTCAGCCCAGTCAAAACTGTTCGCTGCCCTGGCACCCCAATGGTGGAACAAGCTCCCTCACGACGCCAGGACAGCGGAGTCAATCACCACCTTCCGTAGACACCTGAAACCCCACCTCTTTAAGGAATACCTGGGATAGGATATAGTAATCCTTCTAACCCCCCCCCCCCAAAAAAAAATATATAGATGTACTATTGTAAAGTGGTTGTTCCACTGGATATCAGAAGGTGAATGCACCAATTTGTAAGTTGCTCTGGATAAGAGCGTCTGCTAAATGACGTAAATGTAAGGTAAGCTTTTGATTTTATTAATTTATTGCCACTGAGGCCCGCCGGTGTAACTGCTAAACTGCTTGCTCACTGTACTGCATGATTGTAGTGGGTTTACTAATGACAGCGATGTAGGCTGTGTGTAGCGGTTAGCGGTTCTGATATGAAGATTTGGCTTGGAAAGGTTTTTTCGCCTGGTCACAGACAGCTGAGTTTTCTTTAAAAAAATCAATGAACACCGATGCCAATGTCAATATCAGCTCAAACAATTATATTACCATCTTGACCAAGCTGGTCAGCTCAAGCATATTTCCACCAGCTTGACCAAACTGGTCTACCAGCTCAATCATTAGGCTACTTCCAAGTTCCACCAGCTAGGTCAAGCTATGGTTTACCAGCTGAACCATGTTTCCACCAGCTTGCCAGACAGCTCTGGGACACATGCAGAATTTTGTCCAAGTATCCATTTAAGATCTGTTCTCCTTTTGCTCCCATTCTCACAGTGCCTCTTTGGAGAAGCATGAATGAGACCCTCTTTAGAGAAGCATGAATGATACCCTCTTTGGAATCCACTTGTTCAAAATGTGTCTGATGCTGGTGGGAGTACAGCTGTGCAGGAGAGCTTTGGGCAGATGGCAAGAGCTTTCTCTTGTTGCTTAGTTCACTGTTCAATCAGGTCTGCTGGGTTTTCCCCCTCTCTACGTCTGCTTTGCCAACTACGTGGTGGACTTGAAAAAAGCAAACAGTGGTCACGTTCCTCTTTTTTGTTAGCCCTGGTGCCATCCACATTTTACATTACAGCAGGAGCTCTTATCCAGAGAGACTCATAATAGCAAATGCTCACATTTGTTGTACTTTTTCATATTGTTCCCCCGTGGGAATCAAACCCACAACACTGGCATGGCAAGTGCCATGCTCTACCGACTGAGGCACAAGGGTACAACCTAAGTACCACAGTGTCAAGCTGTCTCAGAGCAGCTGAGCCCATTGCATCTACTCTCTGGTAGTGGAGCTCCACCTCTCCCTAGAATTAATTGGAATAAAGGTAGATGCCAATACACACTGACATGGACCGGAAAGCAGCTGCCATCTCTTTTGAGAATTCTAGCTTCGGAGCTTAAACAAAGGTGCTAGAAATCAAAGTATTGTAACCTCAATACAAAATAATCACAGGTCTCTCTCTTACAGTAACATGTCCCAGTATACCTATGAAAAGCTGTATTTTGATGATGTTTGATGATGGACAATGACATGGAAAACAATGCTTGATCTCTCGCTACATGTAACTGTGAGCACGGATATCTGTGTTCAGTTATTGTACTGCTCTGTCTTCCATGGCAATAGGTGAGATCTGCTATGTGATACATTGTTTATAACAATCTGGTCTCAGAGCATTTCGTATTATTCTGTAAGTAAATAAGAGACACTTCATTTAGTATGTTATTTTACTTTTCATACGGTATATATTAATTTGTGGATGTCCATCACCCATTTCGTATGATATGTTACGAATTACAATTCGTATTATAAACTCAGCAAAAAAAGAAACGTCCCTTTTTCAAGAAGCTGTCTTTCAAAGATAATTAGTAAAATCCAGATAACTTCACAGATCTTCATTGTATAGGGTTTAAACACTGTTTCCCATGCTTGTTCAATGAACCATAAACAATTAATGAACATGCACTTGTGGAACGGTCGTTAAGACACAAACAGCTTAGACGGTAGGCAATTAAGGTCACTGTTGTGAAACCTTAGGACACTAAAGAGGCCTTTCTACTGACTGAAAAACACCAAAAGAAAGATGCCCAGGGTCCTTGCTCATGCTGCAAGGAGGCATGAGGACTGCAGATGTGGCCAGGGCAATAAATTGCAATGTCCGTACTGTGAGACGCCTAAGACAGTGCTACAGTGAGACAGGACGAAAAACTGATCGTCCTCGCAGTGGCAGACCACGTGTAGCAACACCAGCACAGGATCGGTACATCCGAACATCACACCTGCGGGACAGGTACAGGTTGGCAACAACAACTGCCCGAGTTACACCAGGAACGGACAATCCCTCCATCAGTGCTCAGACTGTCCACAATAGACTGAGAGAGGCTGGACTGAGGGCTTCACAAGACATCACCGACAACAACCTCTCCTATGGGCAGAAACCCACCGTCGCTGGACCAGACAGGACTGTCAAAAAGTGCCCTTCACTGACGAGTTGCGGTTTTGTCTCACCAGGGGTGATGGTCGGATTCGCGTTATCGTCGAAAGAATGAGCGTTACACCGAGGCCTGTACTCTGGAGTGGGATAGATTTGGAGGGTCCGTCATGGTCTGGGGCGGTGTGTCACAGCATCATCGGACTGAGCTTGTTGTCATTGCAGGTAATCTCCCATTGAGCATGTCTGGGACCTGTTGGATCGGAGGGTGAGGGCTAGGGCCATTCCCCCCAGAAATGTCCGGGAACTTGCAGGTGCCTTGATGGGGTAACATCTCACAGCACGAACCGGCAAATCTGGTGCAGTCCATGAGGGGGAGATGCACTGCAGTACTTAATGCAGCTGGTGGCCACACCAGATACTGACTGTTACTTTTGATTTTGACCCCCCCCCCCCTTTGTTCAGGGACACATTATTCCATTTCTGTTAGTCACATGTCTATGGAACTTGTTCAGTTTATGTCTCAGTTGTTGAACCTTGTTATGTTTATACAAATATTTACACATGTTAAGTTTGCTGAAAATAAGTTGACAGTGAGAGGACGTTTCTTTTTTTGCTGAGTTTATGTTACACATTTGTAAAATGTACAATATGTTAGGAATTTGCTAAACGCATGATACGTTACGAATTCTAGCTAGGTGACTAGGTGGCTAACGTTAGCAAGTCTAGGGGTTAAGGTTAAGTTTTGGAGTAAGGGTTAGGGGAAGGGGAAGAGTTCATTAAAAGGGTCATGGTTAAGGTTAGGGGAAGGGTTAGCTAACATGCTAAGTAGTTGCCAAGTAGCTAAAATATAGTGAGTAGTTGAAAAGTTTCGAATTAGCTACAATTGTCCGTAATGAAATTCAAACTCGCCCACCCATCCAACCTGACCAAGTAACCATCTGTCTTATGTAACCATACCAAATGTAATATATCATGCTAAGTTGAGTGTCCCGGATTTACGTTTACTATGTTACATCTAGTCTATGAGACCAGGCTGTTTATAAAGGTAGATAACTAATTTTGAGACAGACAGACCAACAGACTTACTGAGACAGGTGCTGAAAATAAATTTCCCCTTGCAGATTGCAAGCCTGACATGTGGCAAATCTTTACCACACCCTCTATGGGGTATATCAATTAGATTTCATTCTCAAATGGCTCTTAACAAAATATTTACATCACACCTACTATTTGATTTAAAAAATAGGTTGTGTTTTCACCATGTCAAGGTGAATTGTGCATGAGGAAGCACAGCACGGTTGTGGTGGTAGCACATCCAGCCAAACAGGAGCCAATCCTCTCTTTAATACACTGCCAATTTTAGAGGTTTACTTAAATAATGTCATTCCTCTCTCCAGGGAACAGGTAGATGTTGGCCTAAGCACAATACCAGAGTGTATTTCAGATGGTGTATGGTCTTAACGACTGCCAAGATGTGGTTGCTGTTCGTGCACTTATAACACAGGTGGGTGCTACATGTCCGACAATGGAGAAACCAATACCTACGGAGGAGTGGGTCCTATGGACCGTCAGAGAAGCAGATGTGGTGCACTGATGAAGCGCTCTTTGTTTCTCCCTGGCTGTACCATTGATGCCCCCTCCCTCCACTGAAGCTACACTGCCTTTCCAATCCAAACTGCCTCAACTCCAAGCCTTTCATCTCAGGCCAAATAGAGGCATTCAATTTCCATCTCTACCATCTCAATTTAAATGTGTTGTTTGTTTGTTTTGCTTTTTATGCACTTTGAGATTACAGAAAATAATGAAAAGTGCTATGCAAGTTAAATATATTATTATTATTATTTCTACTCAAAGAAGACTCCAGACGTGGGTCAAATACGTGTTACACTTTCAAATACTTAACGTGCTTCTGATTTAATTTGCCTGGTATTCTGGAACAAATAGAATAGTCCCTAAAGTGCAAGAGCTAAATCAAGGACACCTTAAAAGTCTTTGAACAATTCATGTTGTTAAGTAGTTATGCTATCGTTTTTACTCTATATTTGTGAGAAACAGTATGTGTCTTCGGTGCCCTTACAATGTATGGTATCACCTTAATGAACTGCTAAATAGAATCAACACAGTGGATAAAAATACACACACAGAAAGCATACCACTGCAGAAAGTTGAGGAAAGCTGGAGACATAGTGACCTCTACTGGCAAGAGGTTGCAGTACAGCAGGTTTGTCAACCGTCATATTGAAGGGCCTTAAAAAAAGCATTAAAAATAGATTCATAAAAAAAGAATCATACAACTATTTTATTTTATACAGTTCTATGTTATAGCTGTTCTAGTTAAGTTTTTGTATGTATGTACTGTCTTGCTGTTTTCCAATCTATGTCAGGGTCTATGAATCCAACAGAGTAGTTAAAAATCAATTAAGCATTACCCCTGCTAATGAGTTTGAGTGATGGAAAGCTTCTCAGTGCCATGCACCTGGGATTGAATTGCACATCTAAATGATCAACCAATCTGAGTTAATGCATTTTCGTCTCTTTTTCGGAAACTTTTTTTGACGGCCCTTCGCTCAACTTTTTTTTGTATGGAAATTAAAATGTTATAACGATTGTTGGGTTACCAGTCAACCTCTGATGGTTGTGTCCCATGCACATTATTTACCTTAAAGTAACTGTCCAGTGTTTCCAGATTTCAATGAAATATGACCTATAATTAGTTACAATATGAGTAAAATAGTTTTCCTTACAAATGTGTTTTATTAGGTATGCTAAAGAGCAGCTTTTCTATGTTGGATTGGTGTGAACGTAACCCAACAACAGAATGGTGTCGGTGTATACCAGCCATTAAAAATATGAATGCGAGTAGATCACTGATTGGCCAGCTCATCCTCTTCAGAAGGATGAGATCATCCTCTATGAGGAAATAGCAAGCATGTTTGAAAACAGTCTGTGGTGGGGTTTTTAAAGTGCCATAAATACATTGGTTACACGTTTCGTCACAATATTGGTTTGAACGTTCACTTGAGGACAGACGCCAGAATGAACGTTCTACTCAATATATAGTCAGTCGGCACTGATGAAGATTTCACCAAAAGTGCATTACAGTTAATAGCGGTGCGTGGGTAAAATCACTGAGGAAGCCAAGCCAGTAAAAAAAGCCATATTACAACCTACAGTATGCTTAGTGTAGTACACTGAAAACAAACTTAAAGATACCAAATAACTATTTAGTTAAATCAATGTTGCTAAATATCATGTGGCTGTCCATGGTACTGATTTCTGTCTGTGTGCGTGCGTGATAGGGAGACCTGTTCTCAAATCGTAGTCTACTGCACACAACTTCATTTCTCCTACATCCCATACTCCACACCTCTTCCTTTATTGACCGGTGCACGCAATATAATTGCCTCTCCCTACTACTAGCATCCGACTCCCATTGCCAAAGATCAAGTCCTTTTGCCTGGATCAAGGACTTGACTTCTCTGCAGCCCACCGAGACCTGAATATTTATCCCCTCTCTCCTCACAGCACTCTTAGCCACCACATCAGCCTTTTCATTATCCTCCACACCCACATGGGCGGGAACCCAGCCAAAGCTAACCACCACTCCCATCCTCTCCAATCCCATTAACAGCACCATCATCTCCACAAACAAGTCTCCCCTATCAGACATGCCCGTCTTCACGCTACTCAACACTGCAGCCGAATCAGAGCAGATAACCACTCTGAGTGGTTTCAACTCACCTCCACCTATAATCATGGCCATCAACTCGGCCGCATACACTGACACATAATCAGTTAACCGCTAACATACTCTAACATTGAAATCTGGGATATACACCCCTGCCCCCACCCTACCGCTGACTGGATCATTTGAACCATCTGTATATATCCTTAGAAAACAATAAAACCGATTATCTATATATCGCTCCACACCCCGTCTCATGTCATCACCCCATTCTCTCCTGCCCTCAATCATTTCCACATCTACACTTGGTTTTGGAAACAATCACGGAGGAACGTTCCACAATGCATTTGTCGGCCCCATCTCTCTCGCCCAGTCCATATTCTACCACTTTCTGCCCAATCGTCCATCCGTACGCCCTCTGCTTACCCACTCCTTGCTCCCAACATTCCCCAGTTGCCGTGACCGCAGGATGTTCTTCTGAACTCCCTTTCAACCTTGCCCAGTACGCTAATGCAAATTTGTCCCGCCTTATCATCAGTGGCAGTTCCCCACTATCCACCTGAAGCAGGTGTCGTCCTGAAGGCACCCACACACAATCTCAGGACCCTTGACTGTATCCTACCCAGGTGCTGTAGCACCGTTTTGGCTTCCTATCCATATACAAAGCACCCATAATCCAAAGATGACCCGATCAATGATCAACAGTGTTTGTCTGACTCCCAATCATAACCTGCCACCGCCTCATGAGGTTCATCACCTTCCTAAACTTAATTTCAATATACTCAACATGTCTCTTCCACGTAAGCCTCTCATCAAACCACATACATAACTACTTAAACTCAGCCACCCTACCTATATCCTGACCGTATATTTGCAGCCTAACATCTTTAACCTTCCTCCAAGAAAACACCATAAAGCAGGACTTGGCCACAGACATCCTAAATCCACATGTTAGAGACCAATCTTCCACAACTGCCACAGCTTCTTGCATCTTCCTTATCACATATTTCACATTCCCACCTCTCTTCCATACATCATCAGCATACAAGGCCACACCCACTCCCTGTCCCACCTCCTTAAATGTGTCATATATCATCAGGTGAACAACACCGGACTAACCACACTTCCCTGAGGAGTACCATTCTCCACTTCAAACCACATTGACAATTCTGACCCCATCCTCACCCGTATGACTCGATCGAACAGGAAGTCAATGATCCAGTTATACATACGTCCCCCAATGCCCAATGCACTCAACTTGATCAACAACCCTTCCCTCCACATGGTATTGTAAGCTTTCTCAATGTCAAAATACACAACACTCATCACATCTTTTATTGTCAGGGCCTTGGCTGTCTCTGTACTTACTGTCACCAGGGCATCCATGGCAGACCTTCTCCTGAACCCACTCTGTGCTATGCTCATTAAACCCCTAACTTCCAAGAAATACATCATCCTACTCACTGTCTTTTTCATCAACTTTCATGTTGGATGTCTGTGCGATAGGCCTATAGAAATGCTCATCCACCCCTTAAGTCACAGGGGAGTCAAATACAGATTTATTTTTGTTTTAATATGAATGACTGTTTAAAGTAAGACCGTAATGGAGCCCAAGCTTCATAAAACAGTTTAGGGTTCCCACATGTATTGAATTAAAAAAAATTCTAGTTTCAGAGAGCACAACACATCTCTCACCCAATATTTATAAGATGAGGGAACTGCCATCTTCCAGTTCTGTAGTATTAGCCGTCTAGCTAAAAGAGTTGTATAAGCAACAGTGTCCAACTAAATTCTTGACAGGAGGGTACCTATGGGCAGTACTCCAAAAAGGGCTGTAAGTGGAGACGGATCTATAACAGTGTCACATATATCAGAGAAACATTTAAATATTAATTCCCAGAAACCTGACAGTTTGTGACAGTCCCAAAAAATATGCAACAGTGTGGCTGGTTCTGTTTTACATCGGACACAGGCAGGATCAAAATCAGAGAATATTCTTCTAAGTTTGGCCCGGACCAGTTGATACAGTGAACCACCTTGAATTGAATGAGGCTGTGTCTAGTGCTAAAAGAGGACGAATGCACCCTGTGCAGCACAGATTCCCAGGTGTCTTCCCCAAGTTCCTGCCTTAAATCCTTTTCCCATCGAGTCTTTAAAGGCACCAAAGAAGGGTTCTGTAAGTCATTAATGATTGCATATACATCTGAAATTGCGCCCCTAGGAAGCTTGTCCAGCTCAAATATGCTTTCTATATCTGTATTCGCAGGCCTATGTGGACATTCAGGTGTGTTAGCTCTGACAAAGTTCCTAGTCTGGAGATGGTGTAAAAAGTGGGATTGGGGGAGGTTGAACCTTTCCTGTAGCTGAGCAAAAGAGGCAAATGTATCATCAAGAAAAATTGGGCTTGTGAGGAGAGGCCTAGTGAGTGCCAGATGCCAAAAGCCCCATCATTTAAAGACGGAACTGATTCCAAATTTTAAGAGACTGCTTTACAATTGGGTTGACACACCTTTTGCCTAGGGACACTGGGAGAGACGAGCACAACACAGAAGAAAGTGCAGCAGGTTTACACGATTCAGACTCCATCTGGACCCAGAATGGTCTAGGGCCAGTAGGATCAGTCTGCGGGCCAGTACAAAAGGGCTCTGAAATTTGCAGCCCAATAGTATGTCTGAAAATTTGGTAGAGCTGAACCACCCAATGCCTTAGGTTTCTGTAAATGTTTTCTACCAATCTGTGGTATCTTGCCATCCCAAATAAAATACATGAATGTTTGATCCAGTGAATTAAATAAAGGTTTTGTAATAAAAATGGATAAACATTGAAATAAATATAAAAATGTGGGCAACACATTCATTTTAATGACATTAATCCTTCCAATAGGAGAAAGAGGTAGCAAATTCCAAAAAGTAAAAGATAGTTTGAAACAATCTGCTAGAGCAATGTTTTCCTGAAACAAATTTGAATATTTCCTTGTCACTTTAACTCCCAAGTGGGTGAATTGATCCCGGACAATCCTAAACTGAAAACTTGTAAAAGAACACTTTAAAGCAGCCTTATTTACAGGAAAAAGCTCACTCTTGCCTAGATTCAGCTTGTACCCTGAGATTGAGCCAAACTTTTTAAGAACAAATAAGGCACGTGGCAATGAGGTATCAGGGTTGGAGATAAACAGAAGGAGGTTGTCAGCATATAGTGAGACTTTCTGCTCTAAGCCCGTCCTGATTATACCTTGAATGGCATCATTAGAGCGTAGTGCGATGGCGAGGGACTCGATTGCCAAAGCAAACAACAAGGGGGAGAGTGGACAACCCTGTCTGGATCCGCAGTGCAAGGGAAAATAGTCAGAGGACAAGTTGTTAGTCCATACCGAAGCCATGGGAAAAAAATAAAGAATCTTTATCCACGCAATGAATTTGGGGCCAAAGCCAAATCTATAAAGGGCCGCTGTTAGGTAGTCCCACTCAACGCGGTCAAAAGTGTTTTCCGCATCAAGTGAGACCACCACCTCTGGGTCCCCCGACGCTGGGGAGTACAGTATATTCATAAGGCGTCTAATATTGAAAAACAAATGCCTATTTCTCACAAAGCCAGTCTGGTCAGAGTGTATTACTTGGTGCAGCAAGCCTTCCATACGAATGGCTAAGAGCTTGGCTAGGATTTTGTAATCACAGTTTAAAAGCGAGATTGGGTGATAGGATCCACATTCCAGGGGGTCTTTGTTTTTCTTTAATAGTAATGAAATTGAAGCCTGATAAAGACTAGGCGGTAGCTTTGAGGTATTAAGGCACTCTGCAAATAATCGAGACAAGAATGGGCAAAGCAGACCAGAAAACGTCCTGTAAAATTCGGTTGGAAAACCATCAGGACCTGGTGATTTACCACTTTTCATTGCGGACACTGCTGTTGCAATCTCCTCAGGTGTAAATTCTTCTTCTAAACAGTCATGGGAGTCTGTATCAATTGAAGGCACATTCAGACCATTAAAGAATTAATCAATCAGCAAAGGGTCTTGAGGAGATTCAGAGGTGTAAAGCGCAGAGTAAAATTCTTTGAATTGATCATTGATCTCTTTATGTAACTGTGGTGGCACCAGACAGGGTCCTTATTTGTGGGATTAAACGTGAGGCCTTAGGGAATTCCAGCATTGTTACCCTTCCCCATCATTTTCTTTTTTTACCAATAGTGGAGAAAAAATCCCGCCATGCCTCCCTTTTCCCTCTTAATCGTTCTTCTCGTTATCGCTCTTCCTTTGATACTCCATGAGATTCCTTTCTGTCAAGCCATTCCCGTAGAGCTATATCTGTTTCCTGGACCACCTTTCAGCACTCATCTGTCCACCATGGCATCATTCGCTGTCTTCCTCCCCCCTGAACACATCGGAACGGTCACATCTGCAGCTGATATAATTACAGATGTTACTGCCTCAGCGCACTCATCCACAGACCCCCTCTGTTGATACCTTTTGTCCCGCCCGCTCACACAGGTACTTGAACATCTTCCAGTTAGCTTTCTCAAAGCACCACCTCATGTTATAGCCTCTATTCTGCACACACACACTCATATTGACCTTACTATCGAACCGGAAAATGATCACTCCCTACTGTGGTTTCTCTCATCACTTCCCAGTCATACCTCCCTGCCACCACCGCAGATACCAAAGTCTAAGCATGACTCTGTACCCCTCGCCACATTGATTCTCGTCACAACCCATCATTAACACACACTAATCCTGTAATCCATACATTCTTCAGCTATACTCTCATTGTTATATTTTATGTTATCTTTTGTTATATTTACACGTACAACATAATAATTGGCATAACATATTAATTTATGGTTAGATCACAAACGCCTTCATAATCAATGGCCTATGCAGAGAATTAAGTCAAAACCACAAATCCAAATCCCAATCTCAGTGGTGTAAAGTACTTAAGTAAAAAATACTTTTAAGTACAACTTAAGTAGGTTTTTTTTGGTATCTGTACATTACTTTACTATTTATATTTTTGACAACTTAAAAATAAATAATGTACTTTTTACTCCATATATTTTCCCTGACACCCAAAAGTACTCGTTACATTTTGAATGCTTAGCAGGACAGGAAAATAGTCTAATTCACGCATGTATCAAGAGAACATCCCTGGTAATCCCTACTGCCTCTGATCTGACAGACTCACTAAACATAAATGTTTTGTTTGTAAATTATGTCTGAGTGTTGAACTGTGCCCCTGGCTCTCCGTAAATTTAAAAAACAAGAAAATCGTGTCGTCTGTTTTGCTTAATATCAATAAAACGCTACGGCTGCAACATGTTATACTATTTTTGGTCCAGACAGCATCAGATATATAAACTACACATACTGAGACAGAGGGGCGCTGTTCCCTCGCTCGAATGATTTCTCCAGTGAGATTTAGCCACTTACGATTTCACAGAAAATTAAGAAAACACAGAAAGAGACGAAAGAGAAATTATGTAATATTTTTTTATTGGCCAAATATTTGGGGAACCTAGGCATCGATGAATACATGGCAATGATTCCAGTGTCTTGGAAACACGATGACATTTCAAAAGGATGCACATAATTCGTAGGAAACCTTTCGTCACCATTATGCTGTTGGCAGATTGACTTCAGATGCAGTATAACCACAGATTTGGATAACTAAACCAATACATACCACATCATGTCGTAGCAAATGGGAACAAACAAGCCATAGTGGGCAGAACAAGCAAGGATGTCGGCAGAGCCAAGAACGAGCTAGCGAAATCCTATTGGTGCGTTCCAGCGACATTTGCATATTTCCGTTGGGGAACGCCTACTCTGAAGTGAGCGTGTTCAATGTTTAGAAAGTTTGGCAAGGGTAAAGTCTACAAAACGTATTAGTCCACGCTGTTCGTAACATATTGTAATTTTGGGAACAGAAAACTGTATTGAGATCAAATGTTAAATCTATTGGTAAATTATCAGAATGTTGGCCAAAATACATCTCGTTCATCCAGTGAACTATTTGTCTCATTGTTCTATCAGTGGTATAACTTCAGCTAGCTAGCTATGATTGAATGGACAGTACAACATTTGAGCTAGCTAATGTTAGCATTGCTAGCTATTTCTGATTAACTTTGGTAGCTAATAGCAACATTGCCCTCTCTTTAAAGTACATTTGACAACATAATGATGGCAAAGTTGCTTCATACTAATCATTTGCCTACTTAAGCACTCATTGTTTTTCTGAGCAAGCTGTAGTTTAATTTAGACAAAACTCATTTTGCCTGTTCAGCATGATTGGTCATCAGTCGGGCACCAATGGCTACGGGCGGCGTCTGTGGAAAGTTCATAACAATGGCAACGATACAACCGAGTGAAAGCAGTGCAACCCATGAATAAGACGAGTCAACAACATTATTTGGGAATGAGTTAACAACATTTTGATATGCGTGACGTGAGTTGCATATTTCTGAACAACCAGGGGGTTGCCAGGTCAAGCGAAAACGACTCACCCAATGACCATTCAAAACCCGCCCAAAAGGGCTGAAAACTAGCCCTATTTTTTGTTGCCATATTTATACAATAAACCATTTGTTTCATAACGTTTTCGACACAGTTAAGAAGGAATATCATAGTAACGACGTTAGAAGCAGAATTCAGGTTTCCTCAAAATAATAATTATTGCAAGCTATGGCATAACGGAATTTGAATATGTAGCAAGATAAGATCATTTTCCCTTACTAAACTCGCCAGATACATTTCCATCAATAGATGTCAATTTAATTCGTTTGACTGCTATGATTAAGCAACAAGGCACAAGGGGGTATTATATATGGCCAATATACGGCCAATATACCACGGCTAAGGGCTGTTCTTAAGCATGACGTAACGCAGAGTGCCTGGATACAGCCGTTAGCCGTTGTATATTGGCCATATACCACAAACCCCCGGGGTGCCTTATTGCTATTATAAACTCCTTACCAATGTAATTATAACAGTAAAAAGTTATGTTTTGTCATACCTGTGGTATTTTTATTTTTTATTTTACCTTTGTTTAATCAGGTAGGCAAGTTGAGAACAAGTTCTCATTTACAACTGCGACCTGGCCAAGATAAAGCAAAGCAGTTCGACACATACAACAACAGAGTTACACATGGAGTAAAACAAACATACAGTCAATAATGCAGTACAAAATCAAGTCTATATACAATGGGACCCAATGAGGTGAGATAAGTGAGGTAAAGGCTATAAAAAGGCCACGGTGGCGAAGTAAATACAATATAGCAATTAAAAAACACTTGAATTGTAGATTTACAGTAGGTGAATGTGCAAAGTAGAAATACTGGGGTGCAAGGGAGCAAAATAAATAAATACAGTAGGGGATTAGGTAATTGTTTGGGCTATTTATAGATGGGCTATGCACAGGTGCAGTGATCTGTGAGCTGCTCTGACAGCTGGTGCTTAAAGCTGGTGAGGGAGATAAGCGTTTCCAGTTTCAGAGATTGTTGTAGTTCGTTCCAGTCATTGGCAGCAGAGAACTGGAAGGAGATGCGGCCAAAGGAGGAATTGGCTCTGGGGGTGACCAGTGAAATACACCTGCTGGAGCGCATGCTACGGGTGGGTGCTGCTATGGTGACCAGCGAGCTGAGATAAGGCGGGACTTTACCTAGCAGGGCCTTGTAGATGACCTGGAACCAGTGGGTTTGGCGACGAGTATGAAGCGAGGGCCAGCCAACGAGGGTGTACAGGTCGCAGTGGTGGGTAGTATATGGGGCTTTGGTGACAAAACAGATGGCACTGTGATAGACTGCATCCAATTTGTTGAGTAGGGTGTTGGAGGCTATTTTGTAAATGACATGACCGAAGTCGAGGATCGGTAGGATGGTCAGTTTTACGAGGGCATGTTTGGCAGCATGAGTGAAGGATGCTTTGTTGTGAAATAGGAAGCCAATTCTAGATTTAACTTTGGATTGGAGATGTTTGATGTGAGTCTGGAAGGAGAGTTTACAGTCTAACCAGACACCTAGGTATTTGTAGTTGTCCACATATTCAAAGTCAGAACCATCGAGAGTAGTGATGCTGGACGGGCAGGCAGGTGCGGGCAGCGATCGGTTGAAGAGCATACATTTAGTTTTACTTGTATTTAAGAGCAGTTGGATGCCACGGAAGGAGAGTTGTATGGCATTGAAGCTCGTCTGAAGGGTAGTTAACACAGTGTCCAAAGAAGGGCCAGAAGTATACAGAATGGTGTCGTCTGCATAGAGGTGGATCAGAGACTCACCAGCAGCAAGAGCGACATCATTGATGTATACAGAGAAAAGAGTTGGCCCAAGAATTGAACCCTGTGGCACCCCCATAGAGACTGCCAGAGGCCCAGACAACAGGCCCTCCGATTTGACACACTGAACTCTATCGGAAAAGTAGTTGGTGAACCAGGCGAGGCAATCATTTGAGAAACCGAGGCTGTTGAGTCTGCTGATGAGGATGTGGTGATTGACAAGAGTCGAAAGCCTTGGCCAGGTCAATGAATACGGCTGCACAGTATTGTTTCTTATCGATGGCGGTTAAGATATCGTTTAGCACCTTGAGCGTGGCTGAGGTGCACCCATGACCATCTCTGAAACCAGATTGCATAGTGGAGAAGGTACGGTGGGATTCGAAATGGTCGGTAATCTGTTTGTTGACTTGGCTTTCGAAGACCTTAGAAAGGCAGGGTAGGATAGATATAGATCTGTAGCAGTTTGGGTCAAGAGTCTCCCTCCCTTTGAAGAGGGGAATGACTGCAGCTGCTTTCCAATCTTTTGGAATCTCAGACGACACGAAAGAGAGGTTGAACAGGCTAGTAATAGGGGTTGCAATAATTTCGGCAGATAATTTTAGAAAGAAAGGGTCCAGATTGTCTAGCCCGGCTGATTTGTAGGGGTCCAGATTTTGCAGCTCTTTCAGAACATCAGCTGGCTGGATTTGGGAAAAGGAGAAATGGGGAAGGCTTGGGCAAGTTGCTGTTGGGGGTACAGTGCTGTTGATCGGGGTAGGGGTAGCCAGGTGGAAAGCATGGCCAGCCGTAGAAAAATGCTTATTGAAATTCTCAATTATAGTGGATTTATCGGTGGTGACAGAGTTTCCTATCCTCAGTGCAGTGGGCAGCGGGGAGGAGGTGCTCTTATTCTCCATGGACTTTACAGTGTCCCAGAACTTTTTTGAGTTTGTGTTGCAGGAAGCAAATCTCTGCTTGAAAAAGCTAGCCTTGGCTTTTCTAACTGCCTGTGTATATTGGTTTCTAACTTCCCTGAAAAGTTGCATATCACGGGGGCTGTTCGATGCTAATGCAGAACGCCACAGGATGTTTTTGTGCTGGTTAAGGGCAGTCAGGTCTGGAGAGAACCAAGGGCTATATCTGTTCCTGGTTTTAAATTTCTTGAATGGGGCACGCTTATTTAAGATGGTGAGGAAGGCATTTCTAAAGAATAACTAGGCATCCTCTACTGACGGGATGAGGTCAATATCCTTCCAGGATACCCTGGCAAGGTCGATTAGAAAGACCTGCTCGCTGAAGTGTTTCAGGGAGCGTTTGACAGTGATGAGTGGAGGTAGTTTGACCGCTGACCCATTACGGATACAGGCAATGAGGCAGTGATCGCTGAGATCTTGGTTGAAAACAGCAGAGGTGTATTTAGAGGGCAAGTTGGTTAGGATGATATCTATGAGGGCGCCCGTGTTTACGGATTTGGGGTTGTACCTGGTAGGTTCATTGATCATTTGTGTGAGATTGAGGGCATCAAGCTTAGATTGTAGGATGGCCGTGGTGTTAAGCATTCCCAGTTTATGTCACCAAGCAGCACGATCTCTGAACATAGATGGGGAGCAATCAGTTCACATATGGTGTCCACAGCACAGCTGGGGGCAGAGGGTGGTCTATAGCAAGCGGCAACGGTGCGAGACTTGTTTTTAGAGAGGTGGATTTTTAAAAGTAGAAGTTCATATTGTTTGGGTACAGACCTGGATAGTAGGACAGAACTCTGCAGGTTATCTCTGCAGTAGATTGCAACACCGCCCCCGTTGGCCATTCTATCTTGTCTGAAAATATTGTAGTTAGGGATGGAGATTTCAGAGTTTTTGGTGGTATTCCTAAGCCAGGATTCAGATACGGCTAGGACATCCGGGTTGGTAGAGTGTGCTAAAGCAGTGAATAAAACAAATTTAGGGAGGAGGCTTCTAATGTTAACATGCATGAAACCAAGGCTTTTACGGTTACAGAAGTCAACAAAAGAGAGCGCCTGGGGAATAGGAGTAGAGCTAGGCACTGCAGGGCCTGGATTAACCTCTACATCACCAGAGGAACAGAGGAGGAGTAGGATAAGGGTACAGCTAAAAGCTATGAGAATTGGTCGTCTAGGACGTCTGGAACAGAGAGTAAAAGGAGCAGGTTTCTGGAGGCGATAAAATAGAATCAAGGTATAATGTACAGACGTATGGTAGGATGTGAATACAGTGGAGGTAAACCTAGGCATTGAGTGATGATGAGAGAGATATTGTCTCTAGAAACATCATTGAAACCAAAAGATGTCATAGCATGTGTGGGTGGTGGAACTGAAGGGTTGGATAAGGTATATTGAGCAGGACTAGAGGCTCTACAGTGAAATAAGCCAATAAACACTAACCAGAACAGCAATGGACAAGGCATATTGACATTAAGGCGAGGCATGCTTAGCCGAGTGATCATAAGGGTCCAGTGAGTATTGAGGTTGGTTGGGGTCACGGCGATTCAGACAGCTAGCCTGGCCATGGGTACCAAGCTAGCAGACGACGGAGGTCTGTTTTTAGCCACCTCGTGCGTTTCAGTCGGTAGATTAGTGGGGTTCCGTGTGGTAGAGGGGACCAATCCAATTGGCAAAATAGTTATAGTTATAGTGGCCCAGGAAAATTGTCCGATAGGCCTATTCAGCTAGCAGCCGATATGCTCAAGACAGCTAATGGGCTTTCAGGTTACGTTGCGACAGAGGGGCCAGTTGAACAACTCCTTCGGGCAGATAACGTTGGTAGTCCAGGCGTGAAGGCCCGGTGGGGCTCCGCATCGGCAGTAAAACGGGTCCGGCTAGGTGATTGTAGCCCAGGAGTGGCTGATGGAACTCTTCAGCTGGCTAGCTCCGGGATAATTTGTGGTTGCTCCGGGACCGACGTTAGCCAATAGTCTCTCGGATAGCAGCTAGCTAGCTGCAAGATCCAGGTGAAAATGTCCAGAGCTTGCGGTAGGAATCAGGGGATATAGAGAGAAAATAGGTCCGGTATGCTCTGGTCTGAGTCGCGTTGTGCAAAACTGCCGATTAGCTTTCCGAGCTAAAGGATAGCTGATGACCGCTAACCGTGGTTAGCTGAATACTAACGTTAGCTAGTGAACTGGCTAACTTCTGGCTAGCTTCTGTTGTGGATTTCAGATTTGAGGAGAATAATACTTTTAAAAGAAACAGATTTTCACCACATTTGGTGAGGCGGGTAGCAGGAGAGTGTTTTGAAGTTGAGTTTTTAGAAGAAAAATATATATAAAAAGATATGCGAAGAAAAATATATACACAGGACACGACGAGGACAAAGGATGTCTGACTGCTACGCCATCTTGGTATATGGTCTGATATATATGGTCTGATATATATGGCTTTCAGCCAATCAGAATTCAGGGCTCGAACCAGGTTTATAATTGTAAATAAATCCCCTTTGTGCATAACTATAGATAAATCTGACAGGAGTTTGAGTGATGAAAGTTGGACAGAGGATCTCTAAATCTCTGAGCAAGAAACACTTGGATGTACATTAAAAAAAACTGTTAGGCGATTTTCTGGCAATTGTGCTTTTTTAACATTTTTATTTTACCAGGCAAGTCAGTTAAGAACAAATTCTTATTTTCAATGACAGCCTAGGAACAGTGGGTTAACTGCCTTGTTCAGGGGCTCTGAGATTCAATCTTGCAACCTTTCGGTCACAAGTCCAGCGCTCTAACCACTAGGCTACCTGCCGCCCCCTGTTATTATGTGCCAGATGTTAAGACTACAAACCGCTATAAATGGCCCATTTGCTAAATTGATTTTGCATTTCAATAGACATAGGCTACAGACTAAAATCTGTGTTTATGATTGTAATTACATTTTGCCATAGTTTGCTTAAATAAAAGCAGGTAGCCTATAGCCCCTGATAGGCCTACATCTCACTCTTAGTTCAAATGAATGGACTAATTTATTCAACATGAATAGCGAGGCGATTTCACAATAAGAAAGGCTTGTGTTTCCCAGTAGCCTGCTGGAATAGGCTACTGAGGATGTGGTCATAATTTCAATCACTGAATTAAATATTAATAATATGTATATGAACTGAATATGCTTGTCAACAACAGCCAGTGTTTATTTTTTTATCATTTGTTTTACCTGTAGCCTAATGCGTTCATAATAACACAAGGCTACAACAACTATAAACTGAAGTTATAGGCTACTTATTCAATTGGTTTGCCGGCTCCTATAGGCTACACAAGTGGCACAAATTGATTTGCAATGACTCCAGTGATATCGTTATTTCAACATATGTATTGTATCAAATGGTAGCCTACAATGGCATAGACGTTAATAGGCTACTTGACGGTCAACAGAGGCAAATGTATAATTCTCCACATTTAGCCTAATGTCAGCTTCATTGAGGACTTTTCCCCATAGAAAGAACCATGCTAGGTTCCATAACTTCAACTTCCATTTCAAATTTCCACTAGGGCAGCCCCTGAGACTCAAGAACTGAGCATGCATAAAGCACTTGGCTTGATAACCATTTTCTTTAAGCAGTCAACATTAGAATGCAGTTTAAACCACCACCTAGCGGATTTGTGTAATGCGCTCTAGTGCACCCAAAGTCTTTTTTCCAGTGCTTTGTCTGCACTATTTCTTGATGTGCATCAGTTCTAGCGCATTAATGTGTTACGGAAAAAGGTTTGGAAAGCAGCAGGTCACAGTGAAATATATTGTCACAACCTGGTCTCTCTCCGCTATATATTTTGAAGAGAAATGGCATCCACCATGGCATTTTTCTTTAAAATATATTTCCCTGTGACCTGCTGCTGACTGTCAGGTAGTGAGGCACGCTGTTGCTAAGTGAGTGATTGGTGGGAGGGTGTGTGAGTGTGTGTTGAGAGCACTACAGTTATAAGCTAAGTCACAGTGAATGTACACTAGATAGCAGTAAATTGCAGTGTGCCGCTTAGACCGCCCATTGTGAGTCGCTTGTGGGCGTGCTGGCAACATATGGCAGCATGTTCGATTGTGCATCAAGAATTCAGCATAGCAAGTTTGTATGAAGTTCTGGTTATTAAATAGGTACATAGTTCAATAGGAATATCCTCTAAAACGTTCTGGTGACGAATAAACTTCGCTGCCCTGTTTCCAATTGTCCACATGCCTGGGACAACGTAAAGTAAATAAACTCAGCAAAAAAAGAAACGTCCTCTCAACTGTCAACTGCGTTTATTTTCAGCAAACTTAACATGTGTAAATATTTGTATGAACATAAGATTCAACAACCGAGACATAAACTGAACAAGTTCCACAGACATGTAACTAACAGAAATGGAATAATGTGTCCCTGAACAAAGGGGGGGTCAAAATGAAAAGTAACAGTCAGTATCTGGTGTGGCCACCAGCTGCATTAAGTACTGCAGTGCATCTCCTCCTCATGGACAGCACCAGATGTGCCAGTTCTTGCTGTGAGATGTTACCCCACTCTTCCACCAAGGCACCTGCAAGTTCCCAGACATTTCTGGGGGGAATGGCCCTAGCCCTCACCCTCCGGTTCAACAGGTCCCAGACGTGCTCAATGGGATTGAGATCCGGGCTCTTCGCTGGCCATGGCAGAGCACTGACATTCCTGTCCTGCAGGAAATCACGCACAGAACGAGCAGTATGGCTGGTGGCATTGTCATGCTTGAGGGTCATGTCAGGATGAGCCTGCAGGAAAGGTACCACATGAGGGAGGAGGATGTCTTCCCTGTAACGCACAGCGTTGAGATTGCCTGAAATGACAACAAGCTCAGGCCAATGATGCTGTGACACACCGCCTCAGACCATGACGGACCCTCCACCTCCAAATCGATCCCGCTCCAGAGTACAGGCCTCGGTGTAACGCTCAATGCTTCGACGATAAACGTGAATCCGACCAACACATCTGGTGAGACAAACCCGTACCTCGTCAGTGAAGAGCACTTTTTGCCAGTCCTGTCTGGTCCAGCGACGGTGGGTTTGTGCCCATAGGCGACGTTGTTGACGGTGATGTCTGGTGAGGACCTGCCTTACAACAGGCCTACAAGGCCTCAGTCCAGCCTCTCTCAGCCTATTGCGGACAGTCTGAACACTGATGGAGTGATTGTGCATTCCTGTGTGGCTCAGTTGGTAGAGCATGGTGTTTGTAACCCCAGGGTTGTGGGTTTGATTCCCACGGGGGACCAGTACGGGAAGAAAAAAAAATGTATGAAATGTATGCATTCACTACTGTAAGTCGCTCTGGATAAGAGCGTCTGCTAAATGACAAAAATTTAACTTGGGCAGTTGTTGTTGCCATCCTGTACCTGGCACGTTCACGCAGGTGAGCAGGTACCCTGGGCATCTTTCTTTTGGTGTTTTTCAGAGTCTGTAGAAAGGCCTCTTTAGTGTCCTAAGTTTTCATAACTGTGACCTTAATTGCCTACCGTCTGTAAGCTGTTAGTGTCTTAACGACCGTTCCATAGGTGCATGTTCATTAATTGTTTAAGGTTCATTGAACAAGCATGGGAAACAGTGTTTAAACCCTTTACAATGAAGATCTGTGAAGTTATTTGGATTTTTACAAATTATCTTTGAAAGACAGGGTCCTGAAAAAGGGACGTTTCTTTTTTTGCTGAGTTTACATTTCGAAAAAACTATGTGTTACACTGCCAACTAGCTAGCTATCTAGCCAACTTCACATACTGTATAGATGGCTAAGTGAATGAAAAATCACCATCTGCTTAACTTCATATTAGCTAGCTATCTTGATGTTTTTATCACTGTAAAAAACTCCAAATGCATTTGTAGGTAGCTAGCTAACAGCCATGGATGAAAGGATAACAGCCCCAACTGTCAGTAAGAGAGTAAGCTATTCTGGATAGGGCAGGTACTTTTGTGTAGTTCCTGTCCCTAGAAGTGAGGATGGAGATAATAGTAACATAATATTCAGTGCGGTGTAATTTGACTATAATGAAGTATGTTTCTTGTGATGTTTTCTGTGCTCAGATAAAGAGAGCTATGAAAGCCTGTCTACATATGAAGAGGTCCCAATGAAGAACAGTGGTTCTCAGTCCTGGTCCTGGGGGCTCAAAGGGGTGCACATTTTTGTTTTTTCCTTAGCGCTGCACAGCTGATTCAAATGATCAACTAACTCATCATCAAACTTCAAGTGATTTTTATGTATTCATTTGTGATGCTATCCTTGTTATGATCCTGTTATTGTCACATGCTACACATGCACATGTCTGTGCCCATGCATCTATCAATCCAATGTTATCATGATTTGTTATCAGGGTTATTATACTTTAGTAATCCACAATGACCTGGTGATGTAAAAGTCTAATTGCATTGTCTTCCATATTCCTACAGATACCTTGTAACTGGAGATTCCTTCATAACGATTGCTTACAGTTAACACTGCAAGGTTGGGTGACAAGTAGAGGTTGACCGATTATGATTTTTCACCGCCGATACCAATGCCGATTATTGGAGGGCCGATGCCGATTAATCGGCCGATTTGTTTTTACATGTATTTATTTGTAATAATGACAATTACAACAATACTGAATGAACACTTATTTTAACTTAATATAATACATCAATAAAATCAATTTAGCCTCAAATAAATAATGAAACATGCTTAATTTGGTTTAAATAATGCAAAACAAAGTGTTGGAGAAGAAAGTAAAAGTGCAATATGTGCCATGTAAGAAAGCTAACGTTTAAGTGCCTTGCTCAGAACATGGGAACATATGAAAGCTGGTGGTTCCTTTTAACATGAGTCTTCAATATTCCCAGGTAAGATGTTTTAGGCTATAGTTATTATAGGACTATTTCTCTCTATACGATTTGTATTTCATATACCTTTGACTTTTGGATGTTCTTATAGGCATTTTAGTATTGCCAGTGTAACAGTATAGCTTCCGTCCCTCTCCTCGCTCCTACCTGGGCTCGAACCAGGAACACATCGACAACAGCCACCCTCGAAGCAGCATTACCCATGCAGAGCAAGGGGAACAACTACTCTAAGTTTCAGAGCGAGTGACGTTTGAAACGCTATTAGCACGCACCCCGCTAACTAGCTAGCCATTTCACATCGGTTACACCAGCCTAATCTTGGGAGTTGATAGACTTGAAGGGGTGGGTATAATTTGTGGAACGTTCCAACAGGAATCTGTTCCAAAAATGTAAAGTAAAAGGTTGCCAACCAACAACGCATACAAAGTAGCAACGCATACAAACATTTACATTTACGTCATTTAGCAGACGCTCTTATCCAGAGCGACTTACAAGTTGGTGCATTCACGTTACGATATCCAGTGAAACAACCACTTTACAATAGTACATCTATATCTTTAAAAAAAAATGTTTGGGGGGGGTTAGAAGGATTACTTTATCCTATCCCAGGTATTCCTTAAAGAGGTGGGGTTTCAGGTGTCTCCGGAAGGTGGTGATTGACTCCGCTGTCCTGGCGTCGTGAGGGAGCTTGTTCCACCATTGGGGTGCCAGAGCAGCGAACAGTTTTGACTGGGCTGAGCGGGAACTGTGCTTCCGCAGAGGTAGGGAGGCGAGCAGGCCAGAGGTGGATGAACGCAGTGCTCTTCTTTGGGTGTAGGGACTGATCAGAGCCTGAAGGTACGGAGGTGCCGTTCCCCTCACAGCTCCGTAGGGAAGCACCATGGTCTTGTAGCAGATGCGAGCTTCAACTGGAAGCCAGTGGAGTGTGCGGAGGAGCGGGGTGACGTGAGAGAACTTGGGAAGGTTGAATACCAGACGGACTGTGGCGTTCTGGATGAGTTGTAGGGGTTTAATGGCACAGGCAGGTAGCCCCGCCAGCAGCGAGTTGCAGTAATCCAGACGGGAGATGACAAGTGCCTGGATTAGGACCTGCGCCGCTTCCTGTGTAAGGCAGGGTCGTACTCTGCGAATGTTGTAGAGCATGAACCTACAGGATCGGGTCACCGCCTTGATGTTAGCGGAGAACGACAGGGTGTTGTCCAGGGTCACGCCAAACCTAGCTAACTAGCTGTCGAATAGGCTGTGGCAAAGAAGGGGGTTGAGTGATAAATGGCAGATATGTGAGGGCAGAACTAATAAACGGGCTCTGCCCGATCACTAAAATGGCCACCCCGATCAGAACTACAGATCACAAAATGGTCGACTGCCAAAACTACAATTCCCAGAAGCAAGGGGAACCCTCAGAAGGTGGAGCCGACCCACAGATAAAGGGTCAAGAAAAACCAGGAAAAGAGAGAGAGGGCGGAAAGGATATATGAACCATAGAGAAAGAGACAATCTACATTGGCTGGATTTACCGTATACGAGCTGGACTGTTTTGGACTTACCTGTTGGCGTTTAGACCTGGACCTACCGAGAACCAGATTTGTGTACCGAACCCTGCTATCCTTGACCTTACCTGCGGCCTGGGTGGACCAGGACAGAGAAACAAACATACAGGTACTGTCATGTTCGAAAGAACTTTCATTCTGGGCTGACTTTGGTGACAGTTTCCCACTTAATTTGTGACAAACGCTCCTAACTTTGAAGAGGTTTGCCACAAGGCATCAACTCACCACGTAGCTTATCCTTAATGTTTGTCCATAGGCAACCAGAGTGAGGACAGACATTTTTCAAATAAACTCAATGAAATAGACCACTCCCTACCCGGTATCTTATTCTGCCGCTATACAACTTTGTATTTGTTGTTTTTTGGCAACCTTGTTATTACGAAGTTTTTGGAATAGATTCCTGTTGGAACGTTCCACAAATTATACCCACCCGGCTTGAAGTCATAAACAGCGCAATGCTTGAAGCACAGCGAAGAGCTGCTGGCAAAACGCACAAAAGTGCTGTTTGAATGAATGCTTACCAGCCTGCTGGTGCCTACCATCGCTCAGTCAGACTGCTCTATCAAATCATAGACTTAATTATAATATAATAAACACACAGAAATACGAGCCTTAGGTCATTAAAATGGTTGAATCCGGAAACTATCATCTCGAAAACAAAAGTTTTTTTTCTTTCAGTGAAATACGGAACCGTTCCGTATTTTATCTAACGGGTGGCATCCCTAAGTCTAAATATTCCTGTTACATTGCACAACCTTCAATGTTATGTCATAATTACGTAAAATTCTGGCAAATTAGTTCGCAACGAGCCAGGCGGCCCAAACTGTTGCATATACCCTGACTGCGTGCAATGAACGCAAGATAAGTGACACAATTTCATGTTAGCAGGCAATATTAACTAAATATGCAGGTTTAAAAATATATACTTGTGTATTGGTTTTAAAGAAAGGCATTGATGTTTATGGTTAGGTACATTGGTGCAACGACAGTGCTTTTTTCGCAAATGCGCTTGTTAAATCAACACCCGTTTGTTGAAGTAGGCTGTGATTCAATGAGAAATTAACAGGCATCGCATCGATTATATGCAATGCAGGACACGTTAGATAAACTAGTAATATCATCAACCATGTGTAGTTAACTCGTGATTATGTTAAGATTGATAGTTTTTATAAGATAAGTTTAATGCTAGCTAGCAACTTACCTTGGCTTCTTGCTGCCCTCGCGTAACAGGTAGTCAGTCTGCCATGCAGGCTCCTCGTGGAGTGCAATGTAAGGCAGGTGGTTAGAGCGTTGGACTAGTAACCGGAAGGTTGCAAAAACGAATCCCCCCTGAACAAGGCAGTTAACCCCCGTTCCTAGGCCATCATTGAAAATAAGACTGTGTTCTTAGTCTGACTTGCCTAGTTAAATAAAGGTGTAAAAAAAAAAATGTGTGTATATATAAAAAATAAAAAAAAATCGAATTATTATTATTAAAAAAAATGTAATCGGCAAATCGGTGGCCAAAAATATCGATTACCGATTGTTATGAAAACTTGAAATCGGCCCTAATTAATCGGCCATTCCGATTAATTGGTCGACCTCTAGTGACAAGGGCCATCTGGGACTGGCTCTTGGACGAATTCAGGTGTGTGAAGGCTACTTGTGTCCTGCATAACTTCATGAGGATGGACACGAGGAGCAGGAGGGGATGTGCAGCTCCCTGCCGTGTGCCAGAGGAGTAGTCTGCTGCTCTGCACGATGTTTCAAGGATGGGGTCCAACAACGCAGCAAGACAGGCAATCCGTGTGCGGGAGATCTTCACCACCTACTTCTTCGAAGAGGGTGCTGTTCCCTGGCAACACCATAGACTACATTATGCACAACCAACGGCTCTTAAGAGCCATTCACATTGCAATAAGAGTATTCTTCCATTAACTTAGCTATGTCAACTGCAGTTATTCAATTCCCAGTTTCTCTCCCCTTTGATTTCTACTTCTCAGATGAGGGGGCTTTTTAGGTAAAAAAAAACACAAAAAAAACAGGCTTTTAAATCACCCATATTGAAGAAATGTAGAACAATTAGACACCCTATAACCCACACCTACACACTCATGTATCATTCTGATTGATGGATTGTATTGTGCAGTAAGCAGGATCAGGTGTATAACTGTGGCTCCTTCCACCTTGAAAGAATAGGCAAGAGGGCCAACCATGGAGAATAGCAAGACACTTCATTATTTCTATAACTACGCTATATTGTTTGTCCTCGTGTTCGTTCATGTTTTTCAGCATAAAGTACTCTGCGGCCACTTAGTGTGGTGTGGACACCAGGTGAGGCCACACACAGATTCCTGTTGAACACTGTCTCTTTAACTACCTTATTTTCTCAATAAGTCTCTCCTTCACTTCATCCCTCTCTCCTCTTCTCCCTAAATCTTCTAGGTTATATCAGCTGTGTCGGTGAACCCCTCCCGCATCTGAACTGGCTACATAGAGGGCACAGCATGATCAGAGGTGAGAGGTCACTTGGTCAGGTCAACAGGAAGTATTATAAAGAGATGCTTTACATTGAAATACAGACAGAGATGCAGTAGTCAAATCAAATCAAATTTATTTATATAGCCCTTCGTACATCAGCTGAAATCTCAAAGTGCTGTACAGAAACCCAGCCTAAAACCCCAAACAGCAAGCAATGCATGTGAAAGAAGCACGGTGGCTAGGAAAAACTCCCTAGGAAAAACTCCCTAGAAAGGCCAAAAACCTAGGAAGAAACCTAGAGAGGAACCAGGCAATGAGGGGTGGCCAGTCCTTTTCTGGCTGTGCCGGATGGATATTATAACAGAACATGGTCAAGATGTTAAAATGTTCATAAATGACCAGCATGGTCAAATAATAATAATCATAGTAGTTGTCGAGGGTGCAACAAGCACGTCCGGTGAACAAGTCAGGGTTCCGTAGCCGCAGGCAGAACAGTTGAAACTGGAGCAGCAGCATGGCCAGGTGGACTGGGGACAGCAAGGAGTCATCATGCCAGGTAGTCCTGAGGCATGGTCCTAGGGCTCAGGTCCTCCGAGAGAGAGAAAGAAAGAAAGAGAGAATTAGAGAGAGCATATTTAAATTCACACAGGACACCGGATAAGACAAGAGAATACTCCAGATGTAACAGACTGACCCTAGCCCCCCGACACATAAACTACTGCAGCATAAATACTGGAGGCTGAGACAGGAGGGATCAGAAGACACTATGGCCCCATCCGATGATACCCCCGGACAGGGCCAAACAGGCAGGATATAACCCCACCCACTTTGCCAAAGCACAGCCCCCACACCACTAGAGGGATGTCTACAACCACCAACTTACCGTCCGAAGACAAGGCCGAGTATAGCCCACAAAGATCTCCGCCATGGCACAACCCAAGGGGGGGGGGGCGCCAACCCAGACAGTAGTCCCAGAGTTAATGATCCAAGGTCAGTTTTGCATTTCACCTCCTGATTATTATGATGACTAACAATGTTAGAATAAAAAATAAAAGGATTAAACATGCTATCTGTCTCTCATCTGCAGATATGTTTTGATGTGAGAGAGGATGCCAACCCCCAGTGCCATCATCGCCACCTCACCCGCTTTTAAGATAACCTTCGGGCCAACTAGACACTTATGTAATTGTGATGAACTGAGAGAATATTTGGGTTGCACTATGATTCATTAATCATATGCTGCCATCCCTGCTCCTATGTTCTTACCTCTTTCATTTCTGTATTTTACACCTGTCTCGCCACCTCCTCTTTCTTCCTCTATTTTTATAATGCACAACAGATGTGCATTGAAGTACAGATTGAACTCGTATTTATAATATTACAATTATAATATTTATAATGCTTGTATTTATAAAACCTGGATAATGAACTTCTTTCAATAAAGCGTTTCACATTCTCTACTGGTTGAAATTAAGTCTCTCATTTGTTGAAATACTACACCTATCCTGTTTATCAGATCAATGCAGATGAAGAGCATTAGATAATGAGATGAAACAGTTTTAGAGTTTTTACAGTTGAAGTCAGAAGTTTACATACACCTTAGCCAAATACATTTAAACTCAGTTTTTCACAGTTCCTGACATTTAATCCAAGTAAGAATGCCCTGTCTTAGGTCAGTTAGGATCACCACTTTATTTTAAGAATGTGAAATGTCAGAATAATAGTAGAGAGAATGATTTATTTATTTCATCACATTCCCAGTGGGTCAGAAGTTTACATACACTCAATTAGTATTTGGTAGCATTGCCTTTAAATTGTTTAACTTGGGTCAAACGTGTCGGGCAGCCTTCCACAAGCTTCCCACATTAAGTTGGGTGAATTCTGGCCCATTCCGCCTGACAGAGCTGGTGTAACTGAGTCAGGTTTGTAGGCCTCCTTGCTCGCACACACTTTTTCAGTTCTGCCCACAAATGTTTTATAGGATTGAGGTCAGGGCTTTGTGATGGCCACTCCAATACCTTGACTTTGTTGTCCTTAAGCCATTTTGCCACAACTTTGGAAGTATGCTTGGGGTCATTGTCCATTTGGAAGACCCATTTGCGACAAAGCTTTAACTTCCTGACTGATGTCTTGAGATGTTGCTTCAATATATCCACATAATTTCCCTTCCTCAATATGCCATCTATTTTGTGAAGTGCACCAGTCCCTCCTGCAGCAAAGGACCCCCACAACATGATGCTGCCACCCCTGTGCTTCACGGTTGGGATGGTGTTCTTCGGCTTGCAAGCCTCCCCCTTTTTCCTCCAAACGTAACGATGGTCATTATGGCCAAACAGTTCTATTTTTGTTTCATTAGACCAGAGGACATTTCTCCAAAAAGTACGATCTTTGTCCCCATGTGCAGCTGCAAACCGTAGTCTGGCTTTTTTATTACGGTTTTGGAGCAGTGGCTTCTTCCTTGCTGAGCGGCCATTCAGGTTATGTCGATATAGGACTCGTTTTACTGTGGATATCGATACTTTTGTACCCGTTTCCTCCAGCATCTTCATAAAGTCCTTTGCTGTTGTTCTGGGATTGATTTGCACTTTTCGCACCAAAGTACCTTCATCTCTAGGAGACAGAACACGTCTCCTTTCTGAGTGGTAAGACGGCTGCGTGGTCCCATGGTGTTTATACATGCGTACTATTGTTTGTACAGATGAATGTGGTACCTTCAGGCGTTTGGAAATTGCTCCCAGGGATTAACCAGATTTGTGAAGGTCTACAATTTATTTCTGATGTCTTGGCTGATTTCTTTTGATTTTCCCATGATGTCAAGCAGAGGCACTGAGTTTGAAGGTAGGCTTTGAAATATATCCACAGGTACACCTCCAATTGACTCAAATTATGTCAATTAGCCTATCAGAAGCTTCTAAAGCCATGACATTTTCTGGAATTTTACAAGCTGTTTAAAGGCACAGTCAACTTAGTGTATGTAAACTTCTGACCCACTAGAATTGTGATACAGTGAATTATAAGTGAAATAATCTGTATGTAAACAATTGTTGGAAAAATTACTTGTCACGCACAAAGTAGATGTCCTAACCGACTTGCCAAAACTATAGTTTGTTAACAAGAAATTTGTGGAGTGGTTGAAAAACGAGTTTCAATGACTCCAACCTAAGTGTATGTAAACTTCCGACTTCAACTGTACATGATGCATAGGAAGTGTAGTGTACTGTTTTTTACAATTCTATTTCTGTATATATGAATTACAAATCAGCCTTTAACTAGTTAAATCCTGTTTGTAGTCTATTAGTTAAAATGTTTAACCATTGATGTCCCAGGACCAAGATTGGTAAACACTGTCGAAGTGTATAATTGTAATACATACATGCAGACACAGCATCATACAAAGACTGGAATGTGATACTCTTGGTATTGGATATGACAAAAATAATCTCAAAGACATTCATACCTGAACTGCACCTTTATTTGCCAAGGTAGAGTACATGATATGTACAGGCTACAATGTGGGGATCTCATGCATGGTAATAACTACATGTAAATACGACTTGCATCCTTGACACAAAGTTACTTTATAGTCTACTCAATCCACAGGCTTCATTAATGTCATTCAGACTGTTTTGAAGTTGATACAACTGGCTATGATCGCTGAGGTTCATAGCTACGTTCTGAACTAATATGTATTCCAAACGTTTGGGTCCATACACAGATCGGCTAGATAGCTAGCTACACATCCATAGGCATACAGGTATTTGTATTCTCCACTGCACAATAAGCAAGAACATAGCTAGCAACGTTATTTCATCTATCTGCATTGCATGGCAAATATCAGCAAGACAAGCTTACAAAATTGTATATTCAATTTGCAGTAAATGCTTTAGCTAGCTAGATTCTTTAAATCCACTGTTTCACAAGACGACAGCCTGGTTTGCTGGTTGTTTCAGGAGTCCCTAAAACATTAAACAACCAGGATTACAATTTCATACTCATGTCACAACACCCATAAAGCTAGCCAGCTAGCTGGCTAATGTTAGCTAGTCAGCTAGCTTGCAACATCGCGATTTTCGTAAATTAACTTTATGATTAAAAAAATATGCATAATCGTTTGTCTCTACATTAGCTAACATATTCCTGTCAACTGTACATTTTTTTGCATGATTCGTTATGACGTTATAATCACTTACATTTGCTATTCTTGTCAGCCATCTTTGCTGAAGAAATTCTCCAGACTTGGGTCACATAGCGTCAAATTCGTCATGGGAACCACTCGATATGATTGGTCATCACCCAGCCGTCGCCACTGGTGATTTGCATAAAGTAAGGAAAGTCTATATTTTTCACCGCGTCCAACACCACCTTCGCACCGCCCAAAGGTCCCCCGCCCTATCCGCTTCTCACTGCTGTCCTTCCATTGAAATTAATGGGAAGCGGTGTTTCACCGCGCGGCATCCTGTGTGTGTCATTTTCGATGTAAGTCAATTTCCAGGAAAACCGCAAATATGGCAACACTTTCACCAACCAAAAAAGTTCTGGGACACTAAAGTCCATGGAGAATAAGAGCACCTCCTCCAAGCTGACCACTGCTCTGAGGCTAGGAAACACTGTTACCACCGATAAATCCACTATAATTGAGAATTTCAATGAGCATTTCTCTACGGCTGGCCATGCTTTCCACCTGGCTACACCTACCCCGGTCAACTGCCCGGCACCCTCCACAGCAACCCGCCAAAGCCCCCACCATTTCTCCTTCACCCAAATCCAGATAGCTGATGTTCTGAAAGAGCTGCAAAATCTGGACTCATACAAATCAGCCGGGCTAGACAATCTGGACCCTCTCTTTCTAAAATTATCTGCCGAAATTGTTGCAACCCCTATTACTAGCCTGTTCAACCTCTCTTTGGTATCGTCTGAGATTCCCAAAGATTGGAAAGCTGCCGCGGTCATCGACACGCTAGACCCAAACTGGTACAGACCTATATCTATCCTACCCTGTCTTTCTAAGGTCTTCGAATCCCACCGTACCTTCTCCTCTATGCAATCTGATTTCAGAGCTGGTCATGGGTGCACCTCAGCCACGCTCAAGGTCCTAAACGACATCATAACCGCCATCGATAAGAGACATTACTGTGCAGCTGTATTCATCGACCTGGCCAAGGCTTTCGACTCTGTCAATCACCACATTCTTATTGGCAGACTCGACAGCTCAGTTCAGTGTGTCAAATCGGAGGGCCTGTTGTCCAGACCTCTGGTAGTCTCTATGGGTGTGCCACAGGGTTCAATTCTCGGGCCGACTCTCTTCTCTGTCTACATCAAGGATGTCGCTCTTGCTGCTGGTGATTCTCTGATCCACCTCTACGCAGACAACACCATTCTGTATACTTCTGGCCACTCTTTGGACACTGTGTTAACTAACCTCCAGACGAGCTTCAATGCCATACATCTCTCCTTCCGTGGCCTCCAACTGCTCTTAAACGCAGGTAAAACTAAATGCATGCTATTCAATCGATCACTGCCCGCACCTGCTTGCCCATCCAGCATCAATACTCTGGACGGCTCTGACTTAGAATACGTGGACAACTACAAATACCTGGTTGTCTGGTTAGACTGTAAACTCTCCTTCCAGACTCACATTAAGCATTTCCAATCCAAAATTAAATCTAGAATCGGCTTCCTATATCACAACAAAGCATCCTTCACTCATGCTGCCAAACACACCCTCGTAAAACTGACCATCCTACCGATCCTCGACTTCGGTGATGTCATCTATAAAATAGTCTCCAACACTCTACTCAACAAACTGGATGCAGTCTATCACAGTGCCATCCGTTTTGTCACAAAAGCCCCATACACTACCCACCATTGCGACCTGTACGCTCTCGTTGGTTGGCCCTCGCTTCATACTCGTCGCCAAACCCACTGGCTACAGATTATCTACAAGTCTCTGCTAGGTAAAGCCCCGCCTTATCTCAGCTCACTGGTCACCATAGCAGCACCCACTCGTAGCATGCGCTCCAGCAGGTATATCTCACTGGTCACCCCCAAAGCCAATTCCTCCTTTGGCCGCCTTTCCTTCCAGTTCTCTGCTGCCAATGACTGGAACGAACTGCAAACATCTCTGAAGCTGGAGACTCCTATCTCCCTCACTAGCTTTAAGCACCAGCTGTCAGAGCAGCTCACAGATCACTGCACCTGTACATAGCCCATCTGTAAACAGCCCATCTATCTACCTACCTCATCCCTATACTGTATTTATTTATCTTGCTCCTTTGCACCCCAGTATCTCTACTTGCACATTCATCTTCTGCACATCTACCATTCCAGTGTTTAATTGCTATATTGTAATTACTTCGCCACCATGGCCTATTTATTGCCTTAACTTACCTCATTTGCACTCACTGTATATAGACTTTTTGTTTTCTTTTGTTCTACTGTATTATTGACTGTATGTTTTGTTTATTCCATGTGTAACTCTGTTGTTGTATGTGTCGAATTGCTACGCTTTATCTTGGCCAGGTCGCAGTTGCAAATGAGAACTTGTTCTCAACTAGGCTATCTGGTTAAATTATGGTGAAATAAATAAAAAAATAAAAAAACAATGACAGGTTACACGTCATCTACTTCCCAGCAAGCCTTGTGTCCTAAAAAATACACGCGCGGAAAGTCAAGATTTTGGAAAGGATTTGTCCAGCGCCCGACTGTAAGTAGCGAAAAGTGTGTATATATATATTTAACCATACAGTTTAGTTAACAGATTACAAACGTTCTACAATTAGTAGCAAAATGACAGTACCTACTCTGTTTGAAATGGTCTTAATTCAGTCGAAATGTAGCTAGCTAGCCAGCTAGCTAAAGTTAGCACTCCTTACTCAATGGCAAGTGGCTAGTCATGGTCACAGTTTGCAGGGAAATTAAAGCGTTTACGATTTGCATTCACAAGTTAGCTACTGTGCTAGATGTCTTCGGACCCAATGTTTTGTGAATTTGCTTGCCTTAGTATACATACACTTTGTAGTTCTAGTTAGCTACCTAGATAGTTACGAGTTTGCAAGTGGGTGTAGTTACCGTCCGGTAAACGGTACCAGAGCATCGGCTCTCGGACCAACAGGCTCCGAGACAGCTTCTACACCCCAAGCCATAAGACTGTTAGGTAGCCAGACTGTTAAATAGTAAGTTAAAGATGCGCTGTGCAGAAATCTCTCCGCCATTTCCTGGTTGCTAGAATTTTATTTGTTCGCCTAATTTTAGTTTGTGACAAAACAAGCAACTATAGTGTAGATAATGTAACATCTAAACAGCTGTGAAATATATTTTACATAACCAAAACGTTTTTTTTTTCAGCTGTCTGAAGTTGGCGTACAAAACCGAAAGTAAAAGGCGAAAAAATAACTTATGAACGGTAAGCATATAAATAATGTACATAGAACAGATCTACTGCTTCTTAGACTTTCTTTCAATGAGAATGACAGATCTATAACACTTCGATGTGAATTTGGTCAGGTCCCCCAAAAAGTTACATATTGCAGCTTATTAATGGTACCCAAACTATCTGCACATACACTACCACACAACCCCCACACATTCACTTACGCTACATATGCACATGCAGACAGATACAACACAAACACATTCATGCACACACACACTTTTACTCATCATTTGCTGCTGCTGCTCTGTTCTTTATTTTACTCTTATTTTTTTCTATCCTGTTGCCTAGTCACTTTACCCTGCCTTCATGTACATATCTACCTCTAATACCTTATTATTATCTATCCTGATGCCTAGTCACTTTACCCTGCCTTCATGTACATATCTACCTTAAATACCTTATTATTATCTATCCTGATGTCTAGTCACTTTACCCTGCCTTCAGGTACATATCTACCTTAAATACCTTATTATTATCTATCCTGATGTCTAGTCACTTTACCCTGCCTTCATGTACATATCTACCTAAAATACCTTATTATTATCTATCCTGATGCCTAGTCACTTTACCCTGCCTTCATGTACATATCTACCTCTAATACCTTATTATTATCTATCCTGGTGTCTAGTCACTTTACCCTGCCTTCATGTACATATCTACCTTAAATACCTTATTATTATCTATCCTGATGCCTAGTCACTTTACCCTGCCTTCATGTACATATCTACCTTAAATACCTTATTATTATCTATCCTGTTGTCTAGTCACTTTACCCTGCCTTCATGTACATATCTACCACAAATACCTTATTATTATCTATCCTGATGTCTAGTCACTTTACCCTGCCTTCATGTACATATCTACCTTAAATACCTTATTATTATCTATCCTGATGCCTAGTCACTTTACCCTGCCTTCATGTACATATCTACCTTAAATACCTTATTATTATCTATCCTGATGTCTAGTCACTTTACCCTGCCTTCATGTACATATCTACCTTAAATACCTTATTATTATCTATCCTGATGTCTAGTCACTTTACCCTGCCTTCATGTACATATCTACCTCTGCACTTTGATCTGGTACTGGTGCTCCATTCTTGTATTTTATTTTATTCCGCTTGTGTCATTATTTTAGTTTTAAACTTTGCATTGTTGAGACTTTGCATGTTTGCCGCATGTGACAAATACACTTGGATTTGTAGCTTTTTGTAACATGTAATCAAATATGGTTTATATTGCTTGCATTGCACTAGCTAACTGATTGCACTTTCCTTCCTCAAATTGAACTTGGTTACTTCTCTTTCTCTGATTTTGTAGGGAAATCCTTCAGTAAGAGACTCAAATGACCACAAAAAGTAGACCTACATCTGCTTCTATTCTGAAAGGTAAATGATGTGTAAACTAACATGGTTTGGATAGCTTGCCTAACTAGCTACAGCTTTTTCTTGTATTTTCTCATTTGTCTTTGAATAAAGGATGGGGGGGGGGGGGGGGGTTTGATCTTTTCTCTAGATGTTGTTGCCTACGTTGACGTATGGTCATCAAGTAAAACAGAGAATTACTCGAAACCGTTCATCCAGCAGCTGCAGGATATGGGGGGTGTGGTGAGTTACCCTTTTATACGTGGATAACTAACCCTTTCATAGATGCTAACTGCATTAGCGCCTATTGATGATAGTGTATTCTGGTCGGGGGAGTTCTGTTAAGATCCCAGACTCACATTCTGAACGTTAAAGCGCATCGCCTGTGGTACGTTTTTGGAAACATAAGGAACGTATCTTTCATATTGGCGAGAAGAGGGAAAAAAAAGTTTAAATTACATCTTTTATAGGGTTAGTGTTCCCACATGGCCATATATTTCCATGTTACAGCTCATGTTTAGACATAGGTGGACAGCTGTGCTAATTAGCTATCTAGCATGCTCCGAACACCTGTATGTAAGCGTAACTAGAGAGGAAGTTGGTCAACTGGAGGCACACACAGCTTGTGGATCTGTGCAAAACTGCTACAGTAATGCATCTTTTTTATTTGGAAGATCCCTTCTCGCTCTTATGAAAGATAAGGAGCATATGTTTATGGGGAAAGAAACTGTTTGAAAGTGATTATTGATGTGTCTAAACGTTAAAACACAGCGTCGGAATTGTAGTTCACATGGAGCCAACCGTGGGCGAATGTAACTGCTGAAAACCTTATGTACGGAGAAGGGTTTTCGAGAGCTATTGGCTAACTACACAGACGTTTGTTTTTAATGACATCCTGTGGGGTTCTTAAAACTACCATTCTTAAAGGAAAAATTCCACCCAAATCCGCTATCTTTTGGTATTATGCAAAACACATACTGTGACAGTTTTCTTTTCTTTTTTTTTTGAAAGTTCTATATCTTGAAAATGTGACTGCTGACATGCAAACCATTTTGGGGACTGTATCAAAACACACCAACATTGTTTTTTGAGTGGTATTTTCCTTTAAGTAGTTTGAAAGGTTATTACTATGTACACATTTCACATTGTGATATTTATGTGTATCATTCCAGGTATCTAAAACCTTCAAAAAACAAGTCACACACGTAGTCTTTAAAAATGGCCATCAAGCGACCTGGAATAAAGCCAAGAAGACTGGTGTGAGACTTGTGTCTGTCCTCTGGGTGGCCAGGTAAACCTCAAGCTTCATTTCCATTTTCATCATTTAGCAGACGCTCTTATCCAGAGCGACTCGCAGTAGTGAGTCCAAACATTTATATACTGGTCCCCTGTGGGAATTGAACCCACAACCCTGGTGTTGCAAGTGCCATGCTTGTGTAAACGCACTACAGTGTAAACGCTTTTTGGCCTTAAAGTGCAACATCGTAGCAATGACAACAATGTGTCGTCAATATCTATTGGTCTGCATGATGACAAGTCAGTGACCATTTTGTTGTTTTTGCAATTCTTTCATCAGCCACAAGGTGTCGCTGACTGACAAATAAAATAGCTGTGAGCTCTTATTTATACTAAACAAAATATAAACGCAACCATTTCAACGATTTTACTGGATTGCAGTTCATATAATGAAATCAATCAATTGAAATAAACTACTTGGCCCCTAATCTGTTATCCTGTCACTCATATTGTTTGTTTTATTAATGCAGATGTAAAGATGATGGTGAACATGTTGATGAGGAGTTGTATCCGGCATTAAATGATGAAGTCAATTCAGCACTCAAGAAAAGGGTGGTAGGCAAATTTAAAATTCTCAGTTAGGTTTAAGGATTCACAGTACATAACTTCTCTTGGGTTTCACTATCAAGAAGACATTATATACCAGCGGGCAATAGTTCATCACTGTCATTAACTACTTAGCTTTCTGCAATTTATCCATTACTGCATATTTACCTCATTTCTTTAAATTATTAGGCTATGGGGATTATTTTTATTGAAGGGTCTATTGAAGTGTTTTTATCCAAATGAATGTTATATCTTTTATTTTTATACAGCATCGTTGTATGCAGCCAAGAGACACCCCTGAGAGGACCCCTGAGAATGACAGGCGCATGAAGAAAAAACTGGACAAGATGGTCGAAGGCCTAGTACCAAAATCACCTTTTAGTAAGAAATCTCTCATGTCATACATTCTATTCAGAATATATTATTCATTTAATATAAATAAATGTTTTTTTTTTAATGTGTGGTTGTGGTTTCATATGTAAATATATTTCTGTGTAGTAGCAGATGTGTCCCCTTACATTATCGACGAAGAGAAAGGAATAGTTTACAGTCCTTCTATGAAACGGTGTGACTTCATGGCACAGAGGCTGAAGGAGATGAGGGAAGCTAGGGAAAATCTATCCCCCGCAGGTATGTTTTGTGACTGGCCAATGGTTTGATGTGTGTAGTATGTGTAGCATCTGCAAAACATGGGCCGGGGTGGTAAATGATTGAGTTGAGAAATATTTGCTGACTAGTTAATGCTTTCTCTCAGCTTCACAAATGGGACAATCTAGGTTATCACCTGAGTTTAAGCCTTCTCTTGGGAATACACCATCCCACTCTTTCTTGCAAAACCTGGGTAAGTACATAAGATGCGTTGACGGTGCCAATTTTACCATGCTAGAAGTTTATCAGAATATTTTCTTCTCATAATGGCATCTTTTTCCCCTGCAGATGAAGAATCTGATCAGGATTTGAATGCATATTTTGGCTCAAATAAAACCGATGGAGAGGAGCAACATGAAGCCACCAGTGAACCACAGCACACGAAAGACTTTCAGAAACCTTTGAAGTCAACATGCAGTGATTTGCCCAGACAAAATACATTGGTTCAAAGTCCTTTGCCCAATTCACCGGCTAAAGAGAGTAAACAAGACAAAAATCCTAAGAGGACCTCAATCAAACGTAATGTCATCAAAAAGCACATCTCCTTAGAGAGTCCCTGTCTGGATGACTGCCCAGAGGGTAGCAAGAGTGTGCAATCAGTGTTTACGTTTAACAGTTTCGTAATGGGAAAAAATGGGCTATCATCCAGCAGAAGTAATATGGAAAAAGTCACACCACCTGTCAGGAAAAGCAGAACACCACGGTCCCTTCCAGAAAGTAAGCCAACTGCTAATCTGGAGATTTCTAGTCGCCGTTCTTCAACATTTTTACCTGAAAAACCCAATGTGCCTCATACATCCCTAAAGATAAACACACCGAAATCAAAAGGGAGCAAATGTAGAAAATCCTCGCTTCCTGCTTTAGAAAGATCTTGCACTGTCTCAAATGGCTTCCGTGCCTCCTCCTGTGTAGACGATGATGATGGGGTATTTGTAGACTTCTTCTCTCCAGCTAACAACCCTAGGAGACAACGAAGCTGCCTTTTACCCAGCTTGCCCTTAGAATCCAAGGTTCAGATCCCCTTTGAACTGGAGCCTCAGCCTAGCCCTGGGAAGAGGAAGAGGGGCAAGAGTGAAACCACAGGGTCTGAGTTGGCCAGTGCCAAAAAGAGAACACATGGGGTGCCCAGTGTAAGAGAAACCAGCAGTGTAAACAGCATGTTGGATCAACACGCGCATCCACACCAGGATAAAAAGGGATGTCCATCCTCCGAGGACAATAATACAAAACATACTCTGACTAGAAGTAGTAGGCGTAGCGCGTTGCCATTCTCTAGAGTGTCTAAAGACTTCGCTGATGAACTGACTAGTGCCCCTGACCAGCAGAGTGCTTCAACAGACCTTTCAAAACCAAGTTTGGCAGCCGCAAACAAAGCACTAGATGAGCAAAAAAGTTTGATTCTCTTAACTCGGCACAAGGACAAACAAGTAAAAAGTAGCCGACATTTCAAAAGTATGTGATTTCTAAATTGTATATACTACAACGTGTTGGGATGTTACCATGTCATCAATATAATCAATGCAATGGTATTCAAGACATTAGCATGTTTTACTAATCAATATACATGGACTATGCAAAACAGTAAGAACACCTGCTTTTTGCATGACAGACTGACAAGGTGAATCCAGGTGAAAGCTATGTCACCTGTTAAATCCACTTCAATCAGTTTAGATGAAGGGGAGGAGATTGTTTTAAAGAAATATTTAAGCCTGGAGACAATTGAGACATAGATTGTGTATGTGTGCCATTCAGCGGGTGAATGGGCAAGGCAAAAGATTGAAGTGCCTTTGAACAGGTTATGATAGTAGGTGCCAGGCGTGCCGGTTTGTGCCAAAAACTGCAACACTGCTGGATTTTATATCAAGAATGGTCCACCACCCAAAGGACATACAGCCAACTTGACACAACTGTGGGAAGCATTGGAGTCAACATGGGCCAGCATCTCTGGAACACTTTTGACCCCTAGTTGACTCCATGCCCTGACGAATTGAGGCTGTTCTGAGGGCAAAAGGGGGGGGGGGCTCAACACAATATTAGGAAGGTATTCTCAAAGTTTGCTATACTTAAATGTAACTGATCAACATCAAACACTTTCACCTCTCAGGTAATAATAATAATGTGCTGTAGAATTGGCACAGTGGTTGTTGACTTTCATTATCCACATGAATGTTTGCAATCTTTTCTCTGCCAGTATCCCAAAATGTGATACCATTTTATTACAGCAGAAGAATGGCATTAATTAACCATATCATACTACCTTGATCAGTATTTCAGTGATGCAAAGGCTGAAAAACGTTGAATGGCCCATGTAAGTTAATCATTGTGAATTGAAGTTTTAATATAGCCTATTGAGGATTCCCCTGAAATGATAGGAAAATAATATTAAATTAACGGGTTTAATACTGATGGGGTGATAAACAAATGTTAACCTTTCTTTCTAGAAGAACCTTACTGACAATTTGTGTTCGCCTGATACCATCATCACACAAAAACAAGTGAATAAGCATTCAGCAGTTGTGGGCAGAGGAACTGCCTACGCTGCAGCAGCTGGTGACACGGTCACTATTTTTGACCATTTAAATTTAAGCAAAAGGAAAAGACAAGTCAATGTGTTGGGCACGAGCATGGACAAAAATACAAAGGTAACCAAATTGATCATCTAAGTTGCTGCTGTGGTGGTGTTTGCTGTAATTGTTATAGCCCAGCATTGGTTTACTCAATAAAGTACCTGAAGCATGTATATTGTGTATGACTCTTTTTATTTTTATAGCCAATCATTTTAAACAGTGTCGTGGTTTTGATTTTCTTAGATATTTATTTAACCTGACAGTTTGTGACTCGAATACGACTTAGGCCCGACACCTACAGTTGGTCTACTTGTTCTCTATGATCTCTTGGTAAAGCCAACCTGTGGAGGAGCAGTGTCATATTGTTTGCCTTTTGTGTTCCATTCCTTTTGAACACAGCTGCTCAGAAACTGCACTGGGTGAATGAGTAGTCGTGATGGTCTTTGAAGCTGCTGCCACAGGCGCTCTCTGTGTGATACCTACATGTTGGTAGGATAACATCCTCCCCTGTGAAAATGTACCTGACACTGTCTTCTGTGTTCGCTCAACCTGAACAAAACTTCAGCTCTTAACACTATGGAGAAATCTTGTTTGAATTCCCATGTGAACTGTATTGCAGAATACATATTTTTTTCATCATTACATAAGCTAGTTCATCTACTTTTTAGTTTAAATGTAATAGAGTGATTTGAATAGAATGTGTCATGTAACTTCCACCCCAAAATGTGATGGAGAAAAAAAAATCGGTACAGAACTGGCCCCTTGATTTACAACTGGAAGAGATTTCAACCTTCACAGAAGAGCCCTTGTAATAGGAGCGAGGGTTCTCCCCAATGAATGTAAGCTTGTAAGAGGTTCTGTGCCACTTTGTGGAATGTGTTAAAAAATATATATATATATTGTTTTTCCTTTTTTTTTATGATATAAGGCCATTTTTTGCACTATGTTGCAGGAACTGGCAATTACAGGTGTTTTTAAAAAAATGCTAAAATCTCCAAAGAGGGGCCTTGTTCAAAACTCCTGGGAGGACTCATAAGATATTATGGAGTGAACTGTTTGTATTTGGCTTCAATCCCCTCCGCATCTCGACAAAGGTAGTCTTAAATCAAATCAAAATCAAATTTATTTATATAGCCCTTCGTACATCAGCTGAAATCTCAAAGTGCTGTACAGAAACCCAGCCTAAAACCCCAAACAGCAAGCAATGCATGTGAAAGAAGCACGGTGGCTGGGAAAAACTCCCTAGGAAAAACTCCTGAGAAAGGCCAAAAACCTAGGAAGAAACCTAGAGAGGAACCAGGCTATGAGGGGTGGCCAGTCCTCTTCTGGCTGTGCCGGGTGGATATTATAACAGAACATGGTCAAGATGTTAAAATGTTCGTAAATGACCAGCATGGTCAAATAATAATAATCATAGTAATTGTCGAGGGTGCAACAAGCACGTCCGGTGAACAGGTCAGGGTTCCGTAGCCGCAGGCAGAACAGTTGAAACTGGAGCAGCACCACTCTTACCATTCACCAAGAGTGGAATGAAGACGTGCAAGTATAACAGTCATGACATAAACCACTTTTATCCTCTGTTCTTCTGACACTATCAGCATTATCAAACTTAGTTAATCTATGATTTTGTAGAGTAGTTTACTGAGGCAAAATATGTTTAATGAAACGTTTTGATCAAGCATGACATCTGATGTGATCTTTGTACCCTTAGCTGTAAGGGGAGTTGTCCTGTATGTGTATCATTGAGCATTTATTTGTATGACCCCCTAATGTAGAAATTAGTTGATTTTTATCTTGAGTACTTGGCTTTATAAGATGCCATTGTCCATGTGCTCTTAAAGAACTTCAGGAAACATGATGCCGTAACCACTGTATTCACTTCATGCAGCCTAACCGTGTGATTGTTGTTTTCTATGCACGGCTGTTGCAAATATTCAATCGGTAATCAGATCTTTGTACCCTTGTGTGCTTTTCAGTTAAAATTGGCCATTCCAGCCCCCCTGACCCCAGATAGATTAGGACAAGGGCCAATGGAAGTTGACTGTATGGATAGAGCCTGAGTCATTTCAGTTTGCATAGACCGGCCATCAACGGGACCTCGTCATACCCAAAATAATTTCCTTCATTTGTGAGAGGCGCATTGAAATGGAGCCTGGTGCAACAGTTCACACCAACTCTTTGTCTTAGGTTTATTTAGTGCAGACTCTTTGTTCAACGCCTGCCCTCTTGCACTGCTGCCAGAACATTGCATAAGTGAAGCCAAAAATCCCCTTTGAGGAACCTCCAAAAAACGTAGTTGTTGAAATTCCTCGTTTGTTTCTTGGCAAAGGAGTGAAAAATGAATAATAGTTTTTTTAGGCTTTTTACCCTCTAACAGAAAATCCTCCTAGCCGGCTTGTTTGATGTCAGAAAAACATTCCCAGATCAGTGTCAGCAATGGGCAGCCAGTCTCTTGCATTGCAACTGAAAACATTGTTTCCTCCCTGATGAACACCTTTCTTTGGTATTATCAACAGCAGCATTTCTTTCCATCCCGTATAATCAGCTTCCATCCCAGTGATGATGGTTGATGTCCATCTTAAAGATCAGTGAGTAACTTATTTCAGCACTGCGCTAAGGACAATCCTTTGCGATGAAGGATGACCAAACCATGCCATGCTTTACTAAAGAAAGCTGAAACTTTTTTTTTTTTTTTTTATCAATGAATCCTTTTATGTCCATTTGTATAGGGGTTTTGGGTGTGTTTGCTTTTGAGTATGGCAGATTTAAAAGGGTTCTGTTGTCACGGAGGATCTAGGTGTTGTAAAACCTTCAAATAAAAACAAGAACATGTCTAAAGCGTGGTTGGACAGGGTGAATGATTTAATTATTGTCGATTGCTAACACACTTTGTCACAACAGCCCTCAGATGAAATGTCAAGCAATCCTCAGCTCAGTCGATATACTGGGTTACCTTCTCAACAAAAGGCCTGTTAAACTTTTATCAACCCTTGTCGTATGCTGACTGTTTCCAACCCCGGCGTTACTAATACGCAACGAGCAACCTTTTTATCACACCTGGGCCACATTGATGTCACGGACGCCCTGTTATGCATGTAAAGCAGCCATGTATGGGGCCGTGTACTGGTGGGCTTTTTTTGGATGCCCTCTGCTCAGGACGCCTTTACCCCAGACTTCCGGCTGGGGGACTGGAGAGCGGTTCCTGACGGGAAAGATCCTGTTCGCCCAGTCACTAACTGTCGCTCAGGTGTTCAGTGCTGATTGCCTGTGAGGGGACGGTGGTACTACTGTGTCTGTATATGAGATGGATGGTCCAGAATACGTTTAAATACCGGCGGTGCGTTTCATGGCCTTGGGGCGTTTATTTCCTTTACACACATCAAATTCTGCAGATATCTGGCATGTGGTGTTCACTGTTTACCTATCCAGAGCTGTACCACTGTGTTGCCGCTCGATATCAACAAAGGAAAGCAATATGCAAACTATTGAAAACTGAGACTTTATGGCTGCTATTATCCCTTAGTCATTATTCAGGTGTGTACTTTGTATTGAACTCACTGTGTGCTAATGTACTCTAAAGTGCATATAATTTGTTTACGATTTTTCAATCCAGACTCTAAGGACATTTAGTTATGACAAGCATGCCCACAGAATAAGTAGATCCAACCGTATTTGTTACAGCCACGTTTTGGATCTTAGACAGATTAACATTTGATCATGTCTTGTTGAACTTCTTGGCGGTACTTTACCTTCTCAACCTACTAACCTCGATATTTAGAAGGATTTTCTTCTTTACACTTCTGGCTCCTCAGAAAGCAGCACATATCGACCCAGGTGGTCCAAACTCTGGGTGGGTTCCCAGTGGTGGACCAGGTGTGTGAGTGTAACCGATGTGAAATGGCTAGTTAGTTAGCGGTGGTGCGCGCCAATAGCGTTTCAATCAGTGACGTCACTCGCTCTGAGACCTGAAGTGGTAGTTCCCCTTGCGTTGCAAGGGCCGCGGCTTTTGTGGCGCGATGGGTAACGATGCTTCGTGGGTGTCAGTTGTTGATGGGTGCAAGGGTCCCTGGTTCGAGCCCAGGTTGGGGCGAAGAGAGGGACGGAACCTACTTACATGAGAACACAACCCACGTGATGTCGGTGGGCCACCGGCGGACCCTCAACATTCTCCTGGGCATCGCCCGTGACTGCTGGTAATATTCCCCTAAACAGATTTTGTGGTGTTTGGAGCAAAGACAATTCCAGAAGAACCATGTGAACTTTCAGATCAGTTTCCAGCAGCACCTGTAAGTAACTGAAGATTCTACTAATATTGTATACTGTTCTTATTCAAACATAGCCCTTGGGGTCAAATTGGTTAAGTCTATGCTTTTATAATGAAATGGCCTTGTCAGTTTACTATCATATGCTGCAACTGTCTCTAAGAGCTGGAATTCCAAACAGTAGGAAGTGGGTAGGACACCTAATTTTATTGCCATTAATTCATTTTCAAAGCGGTTTTTCACTCCAGCATCCTGTGTCAGATGTGGATGTTGCTTCTTCCTGTCCTCCTCCATTCATTCATCTTTGGCCTGCATCTGTGAAGGGGAAGGGGTGTTTTGCTATAGAATACTGTCTCATCACATTTCCTTTTGAAATCGCACACAGTTCTGTTGTGGTGGCCAAAACAATCTCCACACTCCCTGAAGGCTCTTGATGAGCCAGGTCATTTGATTTGAATGGGGCCATTCAGCATTTTTACCTGACACACGCTCAATCTGTGCTGATTTCTGTCTTGTGCAGTAGTGGGTAGTGCTGAGGTAAATAGCTTCCTGCAAAAGCCTGACGTTGTCCACGAATCTAACTGAATTGAAAGTTGAAGGCATTTTTTAAACATAGGCATGACACATCAGATATTAAAACACATTTTTAATGTTTTGTGTTAAAGCAGAATGAAGACATAAGAACTGTAGTTTGAATTTAAGAGAATTTAATTTGAATGATGTTCTAAAGTCTATTTCTTTGCCTTTCTGACAACCATTATCCCTACTCCACATCATTGTTTCACATCAGATTGCGCGACGGACGTCAGTTGAGGGACGAGCGTCACGTCGGAGTGACAGGATCTGACAGGACATTGTACTCCACACAGAAACATTCCTAAATACACTAATCCTACTCATAATGCCAGTCGCTTAGAAGAATGAAGTGAAAAAGTTTTGGTCCCAAATGTTCACAGAAGCATGGGTAAAATGTATTACATAAATTATTATAACCATAAATCGCATTTCTACAGTACAACAATTAAATTAGATTGATAAATATAAGCAGATATGCTCCACTTTCTCTGGATACCTTGTACAGATTAGAATCACGACAGAGTACGTAGCCTAAGTCAGGCAAAGGATGTGGAAGTCGAACTACTCAGTCGATTGTGTAATCATGGAAAAAGTTGAACACACTTGCAATAGATATACACATTAGTGCATAACTAGGTTAATTGACACTGATTACATTTTTTGAGTAACATCCCAATCAAAGTTGATTTTAATACATTTTGTGAACCATCTATACATTTAAATTAAATCATGTAAGTATGTACAAGCTCTAAGAAAGAAAAGCAGTAGATTCATTACTAATGACCTAAGCGCGTTGTGTTATATTCATATTTGATCAAGTATTTGTACCCTAGTTTTCTTTGCTTTTAGTATTAGGCCTATTTTAATATAAAATAAAATGTAACCATTTTCAAATTCATTGTATCAAATGTAATGGGGTGAAATATCGTTATTACAGAATGTACTTGGTCATCCTTGTATTGTTACACACTGACATTTCCCCTGGTATTGCTTGTTATAGAAAACAATACTGTTATCTCTACCACAGTTCCAGTTAGCTATAAATACCTGTTTCATCCTTTTGACTGCCTTGTCCCAGTTGGTTATGCAGTCCAAAGCCCATATGTTTCTGAAAATACACAGTTCATAGACTTCTGCTCGTTTTCACTTGTCAATTTTGTACAAAACAGTAAACTCTTTCCTGACATGTTGGAGCGAATGAATTTGTTCCCTTCCTTGTGGAATGCTTGGAAGTGGTGAGGTTGCTGTTATGATGGAGCAGTTCAGTCTTTTTTTGTCTGTCTTGTCTGTAGTTTCCCAGAGTGACAATGCTCTCCTTTCTTTCTATGTCCGTCTGTGAGAGGCATGTCTCTGGGACAGCCTCAGAAGTCTACTGGTCTGATCATCATTGTGGTAGACTTCAGTGAGTAGCCTGAGCCCTTCCAGTAGTACCATTTGATTCCATTGAATCGATTAGAGTTCTGGCCGTGCTGGAAAAATATTCCGTTCAAGTTAGAGGGGCCGCAGGCGTCAAACCACCAGCCTTGAAAAGCAGGAAACAAGAGATTGTCAGTCTGAGGTTTTTCATGATGTGCATGGTCTATAAGACAACGAGCCCAATGAGGAGCTGTGCTTCTCCTTCTAACACTGACGTTTTGTATTATCACATTACGATTAACTCTCTCAGTTTCGTTGAGTTCAATGGGAAAGTCTGGATTGTTATATCACATGGACTGCAAGTTGTGCAGCTCATTCCCCCGTGTCTGTCATCTTAGTCCTATTTTTGTTCATATGCAGCTGGTTATCCCCAACAATTCCCTGAGGTATAGGGATTGCTCTATGCGAGACCTCGGGAGGGGACCTCATTTGGAGAGCAGCTTACATGTAGAGTAGGCAGACCCCGATACACGGAACAAGTCCAAGTCTAGCGCCCAAAGCAGTCTACAAATCAGAGGCATGGAGGAGGACCTCTATTCTGAGCTCCGAGAGAGGGGGAGGGGGAAATCCTTAGTTCCCAGACTATTAATGTCAGCTGTTGCAGGGGCTGAATTCCCAACTGAGTTAATCACTGATCAGCTCATATCTAATTTTGCTTGAGAGCCTTGACCCCACGACAGAAAGCAAAGGCAAGACGTCTTTTAACTTTTTTTTTTCTGGGGGTAGTGCCAAACACTTGTTGGGGGGGGGGGGGGTTAATGTGAAAGTGGAGGAAATAATTGATCTTAATGAAGGAGATTGGAGATTGGCAAATGAACCTGTTCCTTACCTCCTGTTGTCAGTTGTGAGCATTTGCAAACACATCTGTCATTGTCGGCATCTTTTGTGCTGAAATCACTTCCTGGTTGACCAAGGCTACTAATTTTGCCTGCTGTTCCACTGTAGCCTTTAAGGTGTATCCTGTGTAAAGAAAACAGAGAAATACAATGTGAGGAGGAAGTACATGATTGCCATTCGTCGGAAGACCCAAGTTTAGTCCGCCAAGGATTCCTTACTCTGCTAGCACTAACCTACAAGATGCTGTGTTTGTAGATCCCTTTGTTTTCCGTGACTACTTTTGAACCTTTCTTGTGCTCCATGACAAGCCATCGGCACCTCAAACTCAACTCTGGACCACGAAACCAGTGCCACTGCATTTTTTCCATGATTTAGACCTGGGACACCAGGTGTGTGCAATAAACTACAAGGTAGAACAGAAAACCAGCTCTGTACCTCATAGGGTAAGAGTTGAGTAACCCTACTATAGGCTATGTCTACACACTAGTCATTTGCAAGTTAAGTGAAGCATGACAGCTACAGTAGGGTTTGCTGACAGAAGGGCCCTGTTATGGTTTGGTTCATTACATTTTAGTCATTTAGCAGATGCTCGTTTCCAGAGCGACTTACAGGAGCAATTAGGGTTAAGTGCCTTGCTCAAGGGCACATCGGCATATTTTACACCTAACTAGGTGATTTAGATCTAGCTCAGGGATTTGAACCAGCGATATTTCGGTTACTGGTTCAATGCTCTAACCGCTAGGCCTACCTTCCGCCCATTCATTCTGTAGAAAATATCAATGCAGGTGATGAGGTATTGATGTCATTGCTGACCTCCGTTGTTTTGTGGCCTTTGAATTTCAGTATGAAGATAAGTTATATGGAATCATTTATTTTTCTGGTTCTAGAATTGTCAAGAGTCATACTTCGAGACTAAAGGAATGAATAGGAACGTGCTTGAGTAGAGGTCTACTGCTCAAACAGAGAGGAAGTATCAGTTCTCTCCTTAAAATCAGCTAATGTTCAGCAAAGAAAATGGCAGGTACTGGTGATGTCTAGGGGTGCAGATTGAATGTTTAGGAGACCGAAGCATTTTAGTCTTCTGTTTCACAGATCCTGACCATTTTCCAGATGACAAAATATTTATTTTGGACTGGTGACAAGTGTTTGACCCTCCCACCGCCCACCCTACATATTTATATTTTCAGGCAAGGTAAATGTTTTGTTTGTCATTTGTTGATTTTCAACAACATTTTGTATGCACCATTTTGTTAGAAGTTACTTTAACATTACTACATCAAAACATCTTGAGTAACAGACTAAATCTGTCTCTGTCATGTAGCTATGATAATGTGTTTCAGTCCACATCGCAAAGTACTAAAAGCAATCACCTATATTTAAAGGTCCTCCACACACAGACTCCCCCACATAGTTTCCGTCACATAAGTAGCCTACATTTGAACACCACACCTGGGTAATCTAGGCATACCTGTAGTTTTCTGCTTCACTGCCGAGAGAGAACTGGTCATATAGTGAGAATCCTGAGTTTTCCTCCCAATCCATCATCTGTATTCTCAAGACGTATGGTTGTTGATTGGTCAGTATCGAAACAAACTCATTTCCCAACCAGTATTCACCTGAAGGGTTTCCAAAGCCCTTTGATGGAATATAAAAACATAATTATTCAACTTTTAATATGATCAAAATGTTTGTTCTGTTTGTTGCCACTGGCCAGTGTTATCTAAGCTTTGTGCTGTGGGACTGGGATCATTTCCTCTAGCGCTCACCATTTTGTACTCTTTCCACGTACGGTGAAAGTCAACACGGCCATCAAATCGTTTTTGTAGTACTGTCCATCCACCCCCCACCATCTCCATGTCACAGTAAGCCTTCAAACAAAACAACAAAGATTTTCTCCAGGAATCAATGATATTAAGTTCAGATTTTTCAGTACAGTGAGGGAGTTTAGACTGCAGCAACAAACTTAACAATAAAAACATCTCCATATCAGTCTAGTTTATAAGCAATGGTAGTTTTGTGAGAACAAGTGATGTGTAATTGCCAGATTGTAACTCACCAATGAAAAGTATCTAAGGAGAACCCCTACTCAAGTTTAGGCATGCACAAAACAAACCAAAAGCCGAGAACATTTTAATTGACTCTGAATGAAAGGAAAGCTATGCCGTCATTGGCTACATTTTATTCCCGTCGTATTATTATACACATTTGCAAGACAATTGGCTGTGGTGGTGTTATTGCCTCAATGTACAGTTGAAGTCGAAAGTTTACATACACTTAGGTTGGAGTCATTAAAACTCGTTTTTCAACCACTCCACAAATTTCTTGTTAACAAACTATAGTTTTGGCAAGTCGGTTAGGACATCTAATTTGTACATGACACAAGTAATTTTTCCAACAATTGTTTACAGACAGATTATTTCACTTATAATTCACTGTATCACAATTCCAGTGGGTCAAAAGTTTACATACACTAAGTTGACTGTGCCTTTAAACAGCTTGTAAAATTCCAGAAAAGGATGTCATGGCTTTAGAAGCTTCTGATAGGCTAATTGACATAATTTGAGTCAATTGGAGGTGTACCTGTGGATGTATTTCAAGGCCTACCTTCAAACTCAGTGCCTCCTTGCTTGGCATCATGAGGAAAATCAAAAGAAGAAAAAAAAATTGTAGACCTCCGCAAGTCTGGTTCATCCTTGGGAGCAATTTCCAAACGCCTGAAGGTACCACATTCATCTGTACAAACAATAGTACGCAAGTATAAACACCATGGGACCACGCAGCCGTCATACCGCTCAGGAAGGAGACGTGTTCTGCCTCCTAGAGACTAACGTACTTTGGTGCGAAAAGTGCAAATCAATCCCAGAACAACAGCAAAGGACCTTGTGAAGGTGCTGGAGGAAACCGGTACAAAAGTATCTATATCCACAGTAAAACGAGTCCTATATCGACATAACCTGATAGGCCGCTCAGCAAGGAAGAAGCCACTGTTCCAAAACCGCCATAAAAAAGCCAGACTGCGGTTTGCAGCTGCACATGGGGACAAAGATCGTACTTTTTGGAGAAATGTCCTCTGGTCTGATGAAACAAAAATAGAACTGTTTGGCCATAATGACCATCGTTATGTATTGAGGAAAAAGGGGGACGCTTGCTAGCCGAAGAACACCATCCCAACCGTGAAGCACGGGGGTTGCAGCATCATGTTGTGGGCGTGCTTTGCTGCAGGAGGGACGGGTGCACTTCACAAAATAGATGGCATCATGAGGTAGGAAAATTGTGGATATATTGAAGCAACATCTCAAGACATCAGTCAGGAAGTTAAAGCTTTGTCGCAAATGGGTCTTCCAAATGGACAATGACCCCAAGCATACTTCCAAAGTTGTGGCAAAATGGCTTAAGGACAACAAAGTCAAGGTATTGGAGTGGCCATCACAAAGCCCTGACCTCAATCCTAGAACATTTGTGGGCAGAACTGAAAAAGCCTGTGTCAGCAAGGAGGCCTACAAACCTGACTCAGTTACACCAGCTCTGTCAGGAGGAATGGGCCAAAATTCACCCAACTTATTGTGGAAAGCTTGTGGAAGGCTGCCTGAAACGTTTGACCCAAGTTAAACAATTTAAAGGCAATGCTACCAAATACTATTTGAGTGTATGTAAACTTCTGACCCATGCGAATGTGATTAAATAAATAAAAGCTAAAATAAATCATTAGCTCTATTATTATTCTGACATTTCACATTCTTAAAATAAAGTGGTGATCCTAACTGACATAAGACAATACATTTTTACTAGGATTAAATGTCAGGAATTGTGAAACTGAGTTTAAATGTATTTGGCTAAGTTGTATGTAAACTTCTGACTTCAACTGTAATTGTACATTTATTCTGAATGTAGGCAGCTTATAACTTGAATAGGACAAATGGATATTAACATAAGAGTTTAAGTGTACCTTAATCTCCTGTGTAGTGTTGGGAAGGGCCAGTGAGTAGACTCCACTGTCTGTGTTCCCCGACTTGTAGAGCGCAGCACAGTCTGGGTATGTGGTCGGTGTATCCTGCATCATGGTAGGCTTGTTCACTGCAAAAAGTGGCGAGCACATAAAATGTATACTGCAGCAAGTTTACTTTTCCATAAATATATACTAGGATACTGTTACTTTTCAACAGTGGTTTTGATCTACTACATTTGAAACATTCTTCTTTTTTTTTTACTAAACTATGTCTTATTAGTTAAGCTAATTGAATTGACCATAGCATTCTGGCCTTAATCAATGATGCTGCTGAGATGCCAATGTACCCCCCTCCTGAGTCTATCAGACTCTGTCACCCTCCTCCACCTGCAGGGATGGAGATGGTGTAGATTAGGTTGTTGACGGTCTCCAGTAGCTCCTGTTGCTGCCGCTGCAGGGCAGAGCTGTTGGTGGTGGCCCGGAGCAGCTGTTTCTCCAGCTCCTCGATGATGGCAGTCTGTCTCAGTACCAGTGTAGAGAGCTGCTCCTTCTTCTCCTTCAGCTGCTCCAGCTCCACCTGCATCTGCACCTCCATCTCCCCCACCCTCTTCTCCAGGTAGCTGGGGAGGAGGAAGAGCAGGGTACACGCTCAGCAACAGAGCTGGCAGGGCATTACTGGTCTTATAGCACTACTTAGTATGTTGGTGTTGTCCCAGCAATTATTACTGTTGTGGACTGATGTGAAATACATATGGCAACTCAACTTCCCTTCTTTCCAATCCAAGCAACTAGCTATCTTATCAAGAAGTTTATTTACAAAAATGTGTTTCACACAGAATATAGGAAACATTAACTAAATATTTACTATCTGGTGTTTGTAGCCTTTTTAGTTCAAGCATGATTTGGAGATTGGGCACCTGAATGACAGTGCAGTTTACTACAAACAAAACATCCTTACCTGTTTTTGTCATTCAGCTTGCTTATTTCATTTATTTGGAAAATGAGCTGTTTTTCCAACTTATTCGTTGACAGAAAGTTCTCAAGAAGCTGACGTTCGAGTCGAGTTGTATTATTTATTACCTAAAGATGAGAGACAATTACTTCCCACAGAAAATATGTTAGATGAGATTGAGCTATTAATTGCTGCAAACCCTTTACAGATTAAATTAAGTAAACATCATTTTGTTGTCATTATGTCAAGTATTTGGCAAGAATCAAATTAAGAACACAGGATCTTGAGGGATTTGCTTTTGTTTTCCCGCAAGTAATTTTACTTTTGTAATTTCAGAATCTGCCCTTAAAGGGGCAATCAGCCATGAAAAAGTATTTGCCCCCTTTCTGATTTTCTCTATTTTTTTACATTTCTGACACTGAACGTTATCAGATCTTCAACCTTGACCTAATATTATATAAAAGAAACCTGAGTGAACAAATCACAATGTTGATACTTATTTATTTAACCAAAGTTATGCCACACCCAATGTCCCTGTGTGAAAAAGTAATTGCCCCCTTACACTCAATAACTGGTTGTGCCACCTTTAGCTGCAATGACTGAAACCAAATGCTTCTTGTAGTCTTTCCCATCACTGTGGATACATTTTGGCCCACTCTTCCATCCAGAACTGCTGTAACTTGGCAACATTAGTGGGGTTTTGAGCATGAACTGCTAGTTTCAGGTCCTGCCACAACCTCTCGATCAGGTGGTGGTAGTAGTGTAATAGTTTGGGGATGATTTGCTGTCTCAGGACCTGGATGACTTGCCTTCCTTGAAGGAACTATGAATTATCCTCTGTCAGAGAGTTATAAAGGAGAATGTCATGCCATACGTCCATGAGCTGAAGCTGGAGCACAGCTAGGTCATGGAGCAAGACAATGATCCAAAACACACAAGTCAGTCTGCATCAGAATGGATGAAAAGCAATACATTTAAAGTTCTGGAATGGCCTAGTCAAAGACGAGACCTAAACCCAATTTGAGATGTTGTGGCAGGATCTGAAACAAGCATGTCATGCCCGAAAGTATGTTATTTGATCACCTTTATCTAATATTAGGTTTTGGTTGAAGATCTGATAACATTCAGTGTCAGTTATGTGCAAAATAGAGAATCAGAAATACTTTTCACGGCACTGTATATACATTTTTGGACTTATACATTAATGAAATGTACCCATTGATTCTTGAAGAATAGAACTTATAAATTCCTCATCAGAGCCCAGAATATAAGCTTGTTTTACTACAAGGGTGTAAACAAAGTCAATGTAAACAAACACTGTATATTCAAAAAACCTCGATATAACTAATTTTGATATCATGGATGGTCAATCCTTGTATTAATAGCTCCATCTATGAATTTGAGTGGTTGCAATTCTCCACCCCCATCCCTCAGCTTTTTACTGAAACAGTGGCGGGGACTCATTATTGTTTCAACTACTGATTACTTTAAAGTGGCAATCTCTCAATTGGGGATGTGGTATGACTAAATTATACATTGGTCTTTTCCTGGCTAGAAAAATATCTCAAATTAGTAATATGTAATGGATTCTGATATCTCCCTGTATTCTCTAGAGTAGTCTGTTTCATAACAGTGCCATAGTTCACTGCAATTATTTTGGATCAGCTACAGTTGAAAATAAATTGTGCACAACCTGCCATGAGTTTAGTTTTTATCCACACTCACACTAGACTGAAAACATTTACAATACAGCACCCTCAAGACATTTGTATTTTGTAAATGTAGCCCTTTTACTTGATAAAAATTCTAGGAGTGCAAACTCAATTTGTAACAGTCCTATCTCACTTCATGTGCAAACACTTTGTGGTTCGCTTCACGTTCTTAGAGCACAATTAGCATGGGTGTAGATGGTCGTGGAAATCTGTTTCGTAACAGGAAAAACTGAACAATCGAATTCCAATAAAGGACAGATATGTTGGAAAGGGGGCAGGGGATGTAGAGGCTACTGTGAAAGAGTGGCTCTATAATGTAATGAATTTCTTTAGACGTTTTGAAATCCTAGGTCCAGAAAACCCCTTCTGATTTTCCAGTTTGAGGAACTGAACTCAGCAAAAACCTGGGCCAATTTGTTGTTTACATGAATGTTGGGTATGTGTCTGTCTACCATTGGAGCTGGTGTTGGTGACTTTGAACACACGGATGTCTGATTGTGACAAATTGATAGACCCTTTCTTGTGGGAATACAATGACTTTAGTAACAGGAAATGCTGTGTAGTTCGTTCACAAAAGGTCAATGGCCTTCTAAAGCAAATCATAATCCTGGCCCTGTTGGACAGCATTCGATAAAAATAAAAAAAATCTTTAGCCAATTTGATTACTTTTGTCATTAATTGCAGTGTTTCCCCTGGGATTCTTTTCAGCGGTGGTGGCAAAGTTAGCATGGGGGGAGGGCGGTGTCTCTGACCAAACATTTTACAGGCCCTCCTCTTGGCCACAGAGCTAATTTCCTGCAATTCTACACATTTTAACCATGGGGCAGAGAGAAAAAAAATGCAGTTTTAAAGCTAATTTCCTGCAGTTCTACACTTTTCCATGGCTTATGCAGTTTTCTTATGCTATCGGAGTATCTCAAACATAAGAAAATCAATGGGGTCCCCATGCCATGACATTTTTGAATTGTACATTCTCCCCGACTCTCCAGTTTTTATTTTGGTGATTGATAGTTCTCAAAGATGATCTTATATAAAAAATACATAGAGCTCCATGATCTTTTCTACATACTTTTATGTCTGGTTTTAGTCGTTTAAGTTTACACTGAAAACATTTTACTATCCCCGCTGCTGCTAAATGAATATAGGGGAAACACTGAATTGTTTGATGTAGGCTACTGGGTTTTGAATGTTTAGTCATTTAGCATACAGTGCCGTGAAAAAGTATTTGCACCATTTCTGATTTTCTCTATTTTTGCTTATTTTTTTATACTGAATGTTATCAGATCTTCAACCAAAACCTAATATTAGATAAAGGGAACCTGACTTTACAAATAACAAAAATGTATACTTTGGGGATGCTTTGCTGCCTCGGGACTTGGACGACTTGCCTTAATAGAAGGAATCATGAATTCTGCTCTGTATCAGAGAATTCTAGCGATGTGAGACTGATCAACAACTACAGGAAGCGTTTGGTTGGAGTCATTGCAGCTAAAGGTGGCACAACCAGTTATTGAGTGTAAGGGGACATTCACACAGGGGCATTGGGTGGCATTGGGGCAGCAGGTAGCCTAGTGGTTAGAGCATTGGACTAGTAACCAAAAGGTTGTAAGATCGAATCCCCGAGCTGACAAGGTAAAAATCTGTCGTTCTGCCCCTGAACAAGGCAGTTAACCCACTGTTCCTAGGCCGTCATTGAAAATAAGAATTTGTTCTTAACTGACTTGCCAAGTAAAATAAAAATTGGGTGTGACAACTTTTTTTAATGAAATAAATGAGATAAGTATGCGATTGTTGTATTATTTGTTCATTCAGGATCCGGTTATCTAATATTAGGTTTCGGTTGAAGATCTGATAACATTCAGTATAAAAAAATATGCAAAAGTAGAGAATTAGAAAGGCAGCAAATACTTTTTCACAGCAATGTATACAGTATGTCACACACACACACACACACACACACACACACACACACACACACACACACACACACACAACCAATATTGTTAAGTAAAAGGTCCTCACCTGTGCCTCTACATTGGTCAGTTTCCGTGTTTGCTCAGTGGTCTGACTCAGCAAGTTAGCCCCAATCTCTATCATGGCTGCCGTGTGGTTGTGGACAGCATTCTGCTGGATCTGGGCCATCTCCTGTTTCATGCTTTCCTGGATATAGTTCTCCAGCTGCAGTAAGGATCAATAAGAGTTGACGAAGGCAGGGTAGTGAGATGGTTTAAGTGATAAATCAGTATTATTGGTTCACTGTGATGGCGTCAAATGAATTGCGTATGATACTGTGGTTTACCATATGGATGTCACAGTGAAAGTGTAGCCTATTTCTCTTTTAGAATTACTCCTTTTAAGCAGTACAGCCTTGTCATGGAGTTCATGGCTTTTCCCCTTGTCTGACAGAGAAGTCTTGAGAGAGAGATGTAGACAATTATCCAGTGACAGGCCAGGCATTTTGACTAGTGTTCAGATTTACATTATATTGAAGCCTCAAATTGTTGCAGGAAGTTCACTTGCTTCTGTTGGGGTCAAAAATGGAAGACTGAGAATATTTTCCCAGCATCCCTGCTGATTCATATTAATGCCATCACTTGAACTATACTAGAGATTAATATCTAACTGAAAATCTACACATTTCTTATATGGTAGTTTTTGGTAACATCAAATTGTGTCACAATCAATGGGGACTGCACTGTAATTCCCTGTCAACATGCTATATTCAACCGCTAAGGTTACTTTTGTAAAATTGTACTTCTGAATGAGCCTTTACATGACTTAGGTTCAGTCATCGTGTCGATAACTAATACATTGTAAAATGTCTACTAGTGGAAAAGTTCTAAATAAGCTGTCTTCTCTAGTGTCTATCTCACATGGTATCATTGTCTTCAGAAAAAAATAAAAGCTTTAGATAGGAGTTATGTCCCCTATTCAGTATCCACCTGTCAGATTTAGAACAAACCCAATCATAAAGCTCTTTTCTGCATCAAGTTCCTGAGTGGCAATTAGGCCTGAAAGTCTTGTAAACAGGATGGAAATGATGAGTGATGAGTTGTATCCTCTACGACACAGCGTCTTCCACAGCAAGATGATATCATGGCACTTGTAGACCTAGTTTTTCTGGTCTTTGTTTGCGTAAACAATTAGGTTGTATACAGATCCGCCAAGAAGCTAAACTATTGTGACTAAGTTTAAACTGGGAAGCATATTTAGCCTTTTCCCATGACAATGAATGACAGTGCTGCAGTCAGTGCTAATTTTTGAATTTGTCTTCCTTTCTCCACTTCCGTATTGGCTGTGCTCTTGGACACGGACACGTGGAGGCTGGAAGAGTGTGCCATCGGAACTGCGAGCGGGAAGTTCCCAATGACGGCTATCTAATCAGCCGTTTACTCCACTCCTGCCTCTAAGGATTCCACGAGCAATGCTTGTTTTTCCTCCCCGTTAACATGAAAAGCGTGACCGCAAACTGACACATATCTTTTAAGTCCATCCGCTGGGCTCCCTATTTTTTTTCAGAGTGGGACAGTGCAATAATTTGAGGTATTACCTCTGCTCTCACAATAAATGTTCATTTCATCAGTTGATGTACAGTGATTTCCTTTGTCCTTGACTCAGGGTCTTACATGGTGCAGTACAGAGGAAGAGCCTTTCCTCTGTTATTACAGATCATGCCAATATTCCCACAAGCTGTAGTGTGTGAAATTATGACGTGTCAGGAAAAATTATATTTTATTTTATTAGCAATGTATTTGGGAAATGGATACTTACATTTTGCATAAGGCTTTGTTACTTGTTAGTATTAGTAATTATCTTCAAATGACCCTATTACATAGATTACATTTTCCTTTAAAATAACTCCAGAATTCTGGACGCATTGAGCCGACCTCACTTTTACCAGGAGTCTCTTAACCTTTGCAGATCTCCTATAGATTAGTTCCACTCACTTGTTTGTTTTACATCCAATGTATTGCATTTCAGTTAAAGACTGGACTTCCTTTCCATGACAGACATTAATGACAATGTTCTTAATCCTTTCCATCCAGAGTAGTCACTTTAGGCCAAATCCTAACCTTGAACACACATAACTCTGACTATTGTGTAGCATAAATCATGCATGTCAATTGGATTTGAGATTTTAGCAGAGTTACACGCATGTTTGCGCATAACACATCTGTCCTTCGAGGATAAAATTCTGTGAGGCAGTGAACGCTTAGTGAACTGAATGACGGATTATCACGGAGTCTAAAGACTACAGATTCACTATTTTAACGGCTTCATTTCGAGGCTTTTAAACTCTGGAGTGAGAGCTGACTTTTCAGATCAATCACTGTCCTTAGCTTAAAAGTTGCTGTCCTTAATGTATTTTTAAGCTATGTTGAGTGCCATATTCAAAACATCATCCTTTAAAGACTACATTTTTCTAATTGAGGTGTTCTTAAGCAGTGGCTCTGATGTAACAGCAATGACAAAAGGTCTAGGGACCCTAACGCTTAGCAGCAGCTGACTAGCTGGCGGAGTGATTCAGGTCAGGGTCTGTTTCCTTGGAGAGGTGTGAGCTGTGTGATAAGACTTTGAAGTTGTGCTTGTCTTGTCAGAGCTCTATAGACCTCATCATTAATCAAACTCCATAGAGAAGAAAGAATGGAGGCAGCCCAAGCAGAGGCACTCTGTTTCTTTCACAAGCGATGGCTCAGCAGTGCTGAAAGGGTGCGCACACCCTTCATCTGGGCACCTGTGTCGAGGCTTTGTCACTTCTCGGGCCCTTCTCACCCACTCACAGAGCCACCACAGCCCTGCTTCTGTTCTGGGACGCTTCTTTGTTTTATGGTCTTTCAGGATACTTTCTTCCTACTTCGGCTCACATTCGCTTTCTTATTGCTCAAGACTGAATCCATGTCAAGATGCCCCCTTCGAATAGTTGGACAATGTCACAATTCACTTGCCTACACCCTTACAATGTCAAGTTCAGTCCTCTCAATCAGAATCTGAGGATTCTTTGAATCTGAATGGAAGTCTTTCAAAGCCATCTTGGCAGTAAGGAAAGTGACTGGAGTATAACGTGCCTGCACATCACTGAAAAGTTGGTGTGTATACTAGGGCTGTGAAGTTACTGGTATCACTATTTTGGGGGGGGGGCATAAATTCTTTTTTCCTTTTAAAAACCTGCTGTATGTAAAATATTGTGTCCTATAGCTTGTAAAATAAATATGACTCTGGATGACAACATAATGATGTTTGTTTCCAACATTAGGGCTGTTTTCCTAAAGAAGTAAAATCCGCTTTGTGTTTTGTTTCCTGCCACGGTACTAACGAGAATCATGATACTTGTATAGTCCTGGTCCTAGTGTATACTCTTGTATTCTCTCATGGGGGGGAAATAAAACCGTCCTATAGAAAGCAACTTGTAAAACGGGGCTCTCCAACCCTGTTCCTGGAGAGCAACGGTCCTGTAGGTTTTCGCTCCAACCCTAATCTAGGGCGCCGGATTCTATTCATTAGTTGGTTCATAAACTGAATCAGGTTAGTTGCAACTAGGGTTGAATTGAAAACCTACACAAGGGTAGCTCTCTAGGAACCGGTTTGGAGAGCCCTGTTGTTGTAAGCCATATTGAGCGGAGTGGGATACCAGAACCTGTAACTGGCCTATATGAATATTTCCCGGAGTTGAAATGAGTCCATGATACTACATAACATCACCTCTGCACAGTAAGATACATAATGAGGTCAGTTTAACACAGATTATACATCTATGCCGAAGGCTGCAAAAGCTTACTGTCTCTTAACTTTATCATCTTAAATTTATGTAACATAATTAGGGCTGTGACGATCAAGGAATTTTGGATGATTGTAATTGGCCAGCCAAATGACCACAGTCACCGTAATAGCCATTTGAATAGCAATATTTTTTTTATTTCTATGCATTTGCTGCCATAGAAATAGAATGAATATAACGGGCGTCCCTTTTCAAGTCAACGATGGCATAATGGGTGGACTGGCGGCCATTGCGAGTGTACCCATATGCGCAAACAGGAAGTAAAAGGATATGCTGTGATTTGTTGATTCAACTCAATATCATAACAAATACATTCCATTGCATGACCCACATCAGTTAACAGAATTTGAATGACATTTTTTTACATTACAATAAAGTTTCATGTTAAGAGTCCATGTTACAGCTGAAATGGACTCAACCGCAGGAATGCTCAGCGGTCCCATCTTCAATCAGCTGATTTATAAATGTTATGGTTATGACAGTTATTTTCATGACTCTTCATCCATAACTGTCAGTTATACGGTAATTGTGCCAGCCCTAAACATAGTGGCAGAGCAGCAGAACTATTCATTTACTGCTTAATCACTGAACGGCTCATAGCACCCAACGGGGTATCCGGAACCAAGTCCCTTATGTTTTAAATATGGGCACTCATCCAAAGTGTGCAAATAACACACCTTTTTGTGGAACCATTTGTAACATAAATGAATTGGAGAGACGAAACAGATCATAAGATATAGAGGGACGGAATAAAAAACGTATAATATCATGCAAATGAGGGTGAGACCGTGTTGAACACATACACCTGCACTCCCAGTAGAGAAGCTGTGTGACGTCAAGCAGAACACTGTACCTTGAGGAGCCACTGCGTGTTGTTCTCCATGATGTTCTCCAGCTGCTCCAGCCTCTGGGCAGACTCATCATACTCTGCCGGATCGTCCTTCTGGACCAGGTTGGTGTAGGTGCTGCTCGGGGTCCTGCAGTTGCCCTGCTCAGGCAGCAGAAAGGTGTAGCTGCACGGGCCGTTCTGGATCTGGTACTGTCTCTTAACAGCTGTCGTGTCTGTAGTTTTCCTGTAGCCGGCCCCCAGGGCCAAGCAGCCACTCAAGACCAGTAAGCCCACATAAAACATTTTAAGAATTAAAACAAAAAATTGTATTGTAAAATTGTTACCCAAAATTCTCCTTGTGGGTCACTCACTGCCTTTCAATGGATTTGTTTTTAGAAGGGAAATATTGTTGTAATTCTTTCCTCTGGAATATCCAAATGCACACAGTCCTCTTTCAATTCTTCAGGTTCTTTTATAGGCGGGAGGAGGGGATACGGTCAGCGGGTATACCGGGTAGATGGTGTCATTCCTGCAGGTTCCCAGTCCTAGACTGCACGCTTACCCTTTTTCATTAAGCCCCCAGCCTCTTGGTTTCAGCTGCAGTTGGCCCTCTGATTAGCTAGATATGGGAGTGAAGGCAAGGCCCCTCCCACTACATCCCTGTGGCCAGTCACTGTGAAGAGCCGCTGGGCTGGAAGCAGCAATGTGGAGACTAGTTCTTACACACACACACACAGGAGCAGATGCACTAATTAAACACTTTCCGCCATATCCTCTTGTTTGCATGAGAGCGAGAGCTTTATGAACAGGTCAGGGAGACAGATGGGCAGATAGTATAAAGTAATTAACACACAAATATGGTCTCACAAGCCGATGGCCGATCATCTATTCTGGATGCAGCTGCCTTCTTCCAGCAAAGTCTGCAATTGCAATATCCATCCCTACCCACTGTAAATATGTTTTCCCGTTGATGACAAAAGCACAGGCATTTGTCTAAGTATGAGAATGTTGAGGGAAAGAGCTATTTCTCTGTCGTCACTCATCCCATTCCGAGCTCTTTGCTCAGTCTTAAGAAACATTAGCTCTTATTTCCTGTCATTCTCCAACTCTGGGCTGTATCAGGGTCTTGGTACATATGAAGGGGTGAGATCCAGTATGTTTACAGAGGGAGAAGAGTATCTGGCTGAGGTTCTGGGGACATTAATAAAGCTCATCTGTCCACTTCATGTCATCTTAATAAGATGCTAAGTCTCCATTAATGTGACTTAAAATAAACTGATCTTGGCTTCACGGAGCCCTGTTGTTTTTTTTCCTGTGTGGGAATGAAGTAGTCAAGGTTCTTCATCTAGTCCTTTTTCAAGGCGCTTCTTTTTTCTTTATCACCTCTGATCTTGGCAGCTGTAGACAGGCAGCTGGGAAACTACCATAATCACAGTACTACACAGTAGCCATGTCTGAAGCCAATGTAATTTACCTGACTATTAGCTTATTGTACTGTAGTTAACTTAGAATTTTCAGAGGTGCCTGGCTGTCGCCAGACCACGTTCTCCTCTTGATTTTTCCACCTTTGATTTGAGAGGATGTGTTTCAGATCAGGGCGGCTGTGTTCCCTGCATCCTGTCTCAAGCCTTTCTTAGACTAGCATGGAGTATCATGAGGAGAAAACGGTCCCAAGTAGCCTAGTCAGTTGAAACCAGATAGGTTCAAATAGTATTCAAAAAAGTTGTCCATACTGCTAAAATATTGTGATTTATTCAGGAGCTCAAGCATGGTTTGATACGTATTTATCCATGGGGAGGGGACATAGACGACAAATGTTGTTGGGAAAACTGTCTTCCAAGGAGGGGCAAGGATATTTTTTTTTATGCTGCCTCATTTTCAAAGGTGCCAATGAGCTGTGGAATGTGTGCTTTGTTTTAACTTAGTGGTTGATTTTTGGGTGTGTGTGTGTACAGTCACCCTCGGGAGATCTTACATGGTCGGCTATTCAAGGCTTTCAGGTAAAGTAGAGCGCGACATGCTGCTTGATGAAGGGAGGTGCATAAGCGCTATAAAAACCATGACCATTTTGACATCTCTACAGCTACATCTACTTGCATGCTTGATACATTTTAGGAGTTCTAGATGTATAAATAAGTCCTGTGGTTTGACATGTAGGACATTAACATAATGCTGTTCATGCATATACTGAAACACATGGCAAACATAGCCGGTTTACATTAACCTTTGGCTTGAATGGATGAGAGATCAAGTTGGGTCGGTGCAAAGTGAGGGTCACACATGAACAAACCTGACAAGAGCCCCTCTCAGTTCTATGCAGTTCAGTTCAGTAGTTGAGCTCTTCTAGTGACGACAGACATAAAACATAAAATACTAATAACGAGGCTGATTTGCTTTATACACAAGGCTGATTATTACTTTAAAATAATTTAGCAATATTTAAACATGACTTATGGTGTATTGCATTTATTATTTTCTAGATGAGCCAGCCTGTTAAGTATAGTAAAAATGTTTTACATGTCATTGTCTATTCTAATGATGTGAGCTATATTAAACCGCTGATATCACACACGGGGCGATGCAGGTGGTCTACAAAGGAAGTGAATCCGCTTGGAGGATGTTTTGTCTTAAACCCCAGGGATGTTTCTCCATCATGGTCATCTTCCTATTGCTCCACTGGCTTCATTCTTCATTTCCCTTAACACTGAAGCTCTACATATTTCACCTCTGGGTGAAACAGCTAGTCTATCTCTTTGACTGACAGTTTTTTTTTTACTTTGAGACAACGGTCTTACAAATATTCCAAAGGTCATATAACCTTTTTAGGTATATTCTGTGTGTATTTTTAAGCATCAGTTTCTGTTACAATGCATTGCATTGGTCTTCTACTCATAGTCAAGTCCCAGCACACACAAGAAGCGGAATTACAGGAAGTGAAGTGATGTAACAGAATGTGAAGGAAATGCAGCACGTTTTAGGCAGATGACCACAGAGGAAGGCCGCTTTCAGAAAAACTGGTTCATGGGTTCCAGTTGAATCGCTAAGCCATTAGATGTGTGGCCGTCTGATTGTCTGTCAGTCGTTTCATGTCTGGAGGAAGCTCATCAGGGGGAAGGAGGTGACTCACACAATGACCTAGCCTATTTTATGCTGGAATTGTGATCCAAAGCCCAATCTGCTCATGCTCCTTTGTGGATGCTAAAAGGCTATATAAACACAATAGGCTACTAGTAGTAGTTGTGTATAATGTAGAGGTATTTATTGTTTATGAAATAGTAGTTTGTTCTTAGGACATATTTTAAGATATTTAAAGACAACTTATTTTCAAAGGCGCACATAACTGCTCCACGGGCGCTCAGTACGGCAGCCCCCTGCACCTCTCCAACCTGTATACGTATGCGTGTCTTTCGGAGGGGTTGGGACAAAGCGGAAGTCGAATTTCTGTTGGACCCAGCTGACGAAAGAAGAGACCTTAAACTTGTTATGATTATGCTTGGTCTCTCAATAATCATTCATTTATTTGACTCATGAGATTTAAAAAAAAACCTTTAATTTAATGTCTAGTTACTGCAAACCTGTGATTTTGATGAGCTGTTGTAGCTTAACCTTCTCATAAAGTAAACCCAACTGTCACCTTTTTTGAGGACTGCTTTTGTGACCTGTTTGACTGCACAGAATCTGCCAAGCAGCTGTTTTAGATTGGAACCCAATTTTAGAAAAACCACAAACTCAATGTGTTTCATTTTCTGAATTTTTGTTAATAACAACCAAAATGTTGACAGCCACGGAATAACTTAGAATGTCATAAAAGGAGAGTGTAAAGACGAATTCAATTTCCAAAGGAACATTATTTGAAAGAAATCCAACCCCCCCAACACACACAATATTTTCCAATATAGATTGATACATGTATATATAGGATCTTAATTTGACCAGTTTCTCACAGCAATAGGAAATGTGAATTATTGTGTGGATTATAATTAATGGACATTTTTGCAGGGGTTGATACATTTTTAGTTGGGTCAAGCCTGAAATATATAAGTGGAAATTACAAACTTTAGAAGCCCTTTTGAACTTTGAATACACTACAAGTTAGCATTTTCTGCTTTTCAGGAGATTTCCTGCAACAACAGGGTGATACAATTAAGATCCTACATCTGTAAAGACAATACATTAGTTCAGAGTAATAACTTTACACAGACAGACTTTGTTTAGGGTTGAGGTTTATGCTAAATATTGTGGCGTGACTAATGACTTTAACGTTATATTGAGTGTCAATTTTTGCCAGCTGTATATGCCACAGTTAGCCTACTTCAAATAATATGAGATGTTGTCTCCTGATTGATATTCAACCAATTGCAATGCTCCGTTTGAGCTGTAGCCCAAGTCTCTGTCACAAATCTCTTGAGAATCAATGCTTCACTTGATTCAAATCAGTGTTCCCTGATGAAAGACCCCGTTTTCACTGATAATCCTCATGTCTTTATTATGAATCCACCCCAAGTATCACGCCCCATGAAGTGAACAATGTACTTTAATGCTCCGTTCACTCTCCCTTTGAACCATTTGACCAACATGTTATTATATAGTATTAGTGATAAAAAGGCTCCTGCTATGTACAGAGGAGGACCAACATGCTTTAAAGTCTGAGAATGGCCTACCAAAAAAAACTTCCAAAAGGTCTAATTTGAAGTAAAGCCTGTTTTCTGGCACTCATTCATAAAGCAGCAGATTGGAGCAGCACTCCAAACATCCCCTGTAGCTTAGAACCCCACTCTGTAGTCTTAAAATGGAGCACAATGTCAGCGAAGACTGCCTGTATGTTCTCATTCAGTGCTCTCGGGCAATGAGGATGGACAGCCTGGACAGCAGCCCAAGGAAGTCAAACCAGGCGCGGAGAATGGCATTTTATTGAATCTTTGATGTATTACTCGGCACAACTGCAAGCTATGAGCTGTGTCAGCCAATGTCATCCACTCCTAGAGGCTGTGGAGAAGGGGTATTCATCCACCCCAAGAGGCTGCGGAGAAGGGCTATTTGTCCACCCCTAGAGGCTGTGGATAAGGGCTGTTGCTTACACAGAAATGTGGACTGGGGTCCAGGGTGACCAACGTCTCCTCATAGTGAAATACAAATGTCTACCTGGTCTGAGTAGGGCATCACCTTTAGATTAAGCTTAATATAGGTACCCTGTTCTACCCCTTGTCGGACCCCCAAAATGTGCATCGTTATAAACCTAAGACATTAAATCCATTGCTCAAATGACACAATGGAAAGCAGTAAACAAAATGAGTGGATACATTTTTTTCCATGTGGTTAGCTTGTTCATATTTTCAATCATTACAAGTCAATAAGCATGGCCCCAGATTACAAAAACCACACATAATCATCATTCATCATGACTCCTGTTATAACATTATTTTACTGCTAAGAGGTTTTATGGTTCACTCTGGCAGGCAGATGTTCATTTTCAATTCAAACCTCAAATCCCATTCACATATCGTGTTGTATTTCACATATGTTTTATTTAAATTCAACATTTGTCAAGATACCAAGTTAGTAGATTGTTCACGTGGAGAAATACTAGACTGGGTGAGATTTGGGGTCAGATGGGGGTCAAGCCTTTTGGAGGGTATTTGATTATACAGGTGATGACAGCAGCTCTGTTTGTATGAAATGTGGTTATCCCTATACAGGCTAAAGGAAGACTTGTTTACAAATTTAAGGTGTTTTTCTGCCCTCTCCTTGTGAAAAGAGAACACTGCAACACACTGGTTGTGACAACTAATGGTCAGCCAAACACACAATACATATACAAAATGTACATTGCTGAATAACTACTCTTTTAGCTATATTAAGATGGGCTCTTTTAAAAGAAACACTGCAAACAACTCCCCCTTCCGGGAAAATACATACCACCTTAGACCCTGTCATGTCTCTCCTCCCAGATCTGTAATCTGAAGCAGCTCCTGTCTGCAGGGGAGTGCCAGCAGGACCTGTTCCTGGGTCAGCCTGCAATGTTTGTCTCCCGGGATGCCCAGCCCCCAACCCACAGCCTGGTGGAGCTTATCAAGCTGTGTGGGGGCACAGTCTGCAAAACGGTCCGGCTGGCAGGCCTCTGCATGGAGAAGTACAAAGGCAAGAGACCAGATGGGAGCAGGATTCTCTCCGAGCAGTGGGTGCTGGGTAAGATGTCAGCCCAGTGTTAATTAATATGTAGCCCTTTACACTGCATCACGTATACAGGTTGAAAATTGCATATTTGGTCACTGATAAGTGCTTAAATGGGAACACAGTGGCTGAACACTATACAGTGGCTAACATACTATACATTATGTGAGAGCGGGCTCTGGGTCTCTGCTTTACGGCGGGATTCAACTGACAGACATTCTAAGCAGGTGTAGCACCCGCAACAAGTTGCCCCCGTCCTTCCCGCAAATTGGGTTACCTTTGAGTATTGTGGTGTTGTCAAGGTGAGGGCTGTAAATCAAAAGCAGGATGTGATGTCATACAAGCAAACCATACACCTGTGAATAAACAATTTGAATTTCACATTTCTGTTCGAGAACTCATGTCACTTAAAGGTAGAACGCACATAAAATAAAGAGTGTATTGTTTGGATTCAGCCTTGTCAGGTGAACTGTTGTGTCCTCACACTTGTTCTGATAATCTCCCCATTATCTCAAAATTGTTCCCTTTTCAATTGCTACCATGGTTATGCATACTGTATGCGTCTCATATTTCTTCTGTTATAAACATTTAAATGTACCCCTCCCTGTCCATATAGGGCAATTCCCCCGAGTATAAAGAGTTAAGAAAAAGTTACATTCATAGTTTATCCTTGCGATTCATGCTGCTGTAATAGATAGATGTATACAGTGGTGTAAAGTACTTAGGTAAAAATACTTTAAAGTACTACTTATGAAGTATTTTGGGGTATCTGTACTTTACTATTTTTATTTTTGACAACTTTAACTTTACTACATTCCTAAAGAAAATAATGTTATTTTTACTCGATACATTTTCCCTAGCACCCAAAAGTACTAGTTACATTTGATACTTAAGTATATTTAAAACCAAATACTTTTAGACTTTTATTCAAATAGTATTTTACTTTTACTCAAGTATGACAATTTGGTAGTTTTTCCACCACTGACAGTATATTTGATACGATTTGTATTTGACAGTGTGTTATTAACGTTTAGCTTTGGTTTAGAATATTTATGGGAAATGTGACGTTTGTACTCTCCGTCTCTGCTTTTTAAACAACCGCATTACTTTACTTCCTTTTTCCTTTAGATTGTATCACACATCTAAAGCAACTTCCATATTTCTTGGTATGGAAATCCCAGTAATATGAAGTTGGACTAGGAGTTTGCTATGCATCAAAGATGGTTACTTATACAACAAACTGATACAGGGACCAGACTAGTGCTTTCATCCATTTGACATTCACTCAGTCATTTACCTTCAAGATATACTGCAGATCACATATCAGACAGACACTACTACTAAAATAGCTTGCAAACTCAGAGCATTTTAAGCAGATCTTGCTTTACTGCAGCGACCACCTGGCACTGTCGATTTATACCTCAGACTGACACCAGCAAGTTAGCAACTGTCCACTCTTAGCAACCACCACTTCAGAACTCTTCTTTAAACCAATCAGCTTGTAAGATGTTGGTAAGTGGCTGACGAGTTACGCCCCATTACACCATGGAGTCCATGGTAGAGGCAGTTTTTGAATCGAAGTTAAAACTTAACTGTGGGCCAAGGAGAACTTAGATTCTAAGCATGTAGTTGTGATTTACCAATGTAGTTTAAACCGTTATTTTGTAAGACAGCATTTAATCGTTTGGGTCATGGGCCCGTTGAGCAGTGTTTAGCGACAGCTTGTAGTTAGCCGCGGCGTTAGCTAACGTTAGCCGTTTAGCTAGGTAAAGTTAGGTGGCTATCGGAGATTCGAGGTCGTTTGCTAGTTGTTACGTTGAACTTTTGCGATATGCATAACATTGACATGTGGTATTACTATAACGTTATGTTTTTTTCTACATTTGCAACTTCTCACTGCGATAATTTGGGGTGGCTGTCAAGCTTCCGCTAACGCGTTAGCTATCTCTTGCTTTGACAGTTTACAAAGATAACGGTCAATAGAGAAGTGAAAGTGCTGTCTGGTATTAAGATACCAGATATCTTGTAACGTTAGTTATCGCTACTTGAACAAGCTATTACGCAGTACAGAATGCTGCTCTCCCTTGTTGTGCACACGTACTCGTTGCGGTACTGGTTTCCTGCAGCGGTTATGATAGGCACAGCTCCTGCATATATACTGTCATGGGGTGCTTGTCGCTTAATTTCGGCTTTCCTACCATCAAGAATATACCGCAGGATGGACGACCACCTCTATAACATCTACCAGAGCCTCGTCCTCTTTTTCTTTGAAAACTATACCGGGGTGGAGGTGAGTAGGCCTACATTTCACTTAGTTTAAGGATACACTGACTTACTCACAGCTTGTGAAGTATCTTGTATGTTATTACATGTTGTTACATGATGTCACCAGAGAAAGATAGTATTAGGTCTAATGGTATGTAGTAAGAGTGTGGTTGTCATTAGTGCCAGGCTACTTGGCCAGTACTAGAGATCAAAATAATGGCTAATTTAAAGCTGAGAAATGAATGTGGTCTGTATACATATATTAAGGCATCCAGTTTTACCTGTGGTATGCTGTTTTTTTTTCGTCAGTTTTTTTATTTGTAATATTATTTAACCTTTATTTAACTAGGCAAGTCAGTTAAAACAAATTCTTATTTACAATGACGGCCTACTCCGGCCTAACCCGGACGACGCTGGGCCAATTGTTCCCCACCCTATGGGACTCCCAATCACAGCCGGTTGTGATACAGCCTGGAATCGGACCAGGGTCTGTAGTAGTGCCTTAGACCACTGCGCCACTCGGTTTATCAGTGTTTGTCTGATCAGTCAAATAGTTAACTTCACAGCCACCCTTTTGTCGTTCATCTTGGTGTTTTCTATTTAAGCCTAGTCTGGTGGTGATTTATTGTGGGTGTTCTTGAATATGGCTCTCAAAATGATATAATTGCATATATTCCTACAGTAGGAATACCAGTAGACACATTGAAGACCTGGAGTCCAGTACTGTTTCAAACATGTTATCTTATGAAGCACAACAAGGCCTCAGGTGTTTGAACAGGTGACAAAGTTCAGACGCTCTTGATTCATTATTAATAGCTTATATAAGGTTATTAAGATGATGAGAACAGTTTATGGATGAAAAAACTGAGACATGGCTGGTGTGCCATTGGATTTCTCAGCGCCAAGTGGATTTTCCACGACAAAATCCTGGGTGAAAGTCTAATTACAAAGGTTGGCAGAAATTATATCAGTTTGGCAACCACCCAAATTTCTTCCATTTTGTTTCTGATGTCCCAGCATTATGCCATTAAGGTGTCTTTTAGGCCTAAAATAGTGCTCATTCTTCCTTCTTTAGATTGTTATTTATGGAGACATACCAAAGAATAAAGAGAATGTGGTCTACCTTTCCAACCATCAATGCACAGGTGAGCTTTTCCTATTCAACAAGATGTTTTACTAATTAATTTATCTTCATTCTGAGATAAAAGTGTGGCATATGATGTGGTGAAATTGGAGGATTTCATTAGAATGCTGCGGTTTGCACTGCAGTTGGACTAAAACCCTTATTTTCCTTTGTCTTGTCATACAGCGGACTGGATCATTGCTGACATGTTAGCCATTAGGCAGAAAGCACTTGGCCATGTGAGATATGTCCTGAAAGATGGTCTGAAGTGGCTCCCATTGTATGGATGGTATTTCTCTCAGGTAATATATTTATGTAAAATATGTAGGCCCTTTGTTTCCTTTTTCTGTACGTACTGAATTTATTACTTCTTATGAATACTTTAGTTATGTACCTTTTGTAATGTTTTTTTTCTTCTTCATCTGAGTGGCAGCCCCCAGTTACAACAAGTGTGTGTGTGTGTGTGTGTGTGTGTGTGTGTGTGTGTGTGTGTGTGTGTGTGTGTGTGTGTGTGTGTGTGTGTGTGTGTGTGTGTGTGTGTGTGTGTGTGTGTGTGTGTGTGTGTGTGTGAAATAATGAATGAAAAATAAATGAACTGAATATGAAATTAGATTCATTTAAATATTATACCTGTAACAACCCTCCCCCCAACAACAACAAATTATTACACTTTGGTCACAAAAAAATCAGAAAGATTTTTGCACTGTCAAAGATATGTTATGTGTGTTGTGCTTATTGGTATGATTAATTTAAGCCTGTTTTCTGTACATTTTTTACCAAATGTTTTTTTTTTTTTTTGTTAAAAATGTTATTTTTTTTAGCATGGAGGTGTCTACGTGAAGCGAAGTGCAAAGTTTGACGAGAAGGCAATGAAAAAGAAGCTCTCTTCACAGACAGTGTTGGGAACACCAGTAAGTATTTATGGAGCACACTGACAGAAACTGTCTATGTGAATGTTATTTCCTTCCAAAAACCATTTAAAAAAATAAATAAATAATAATTATATTTGCATGTTTTTTGCATTGCAGCCTATAACTTTTTACATGGCTGCCAACAAAACGAATGTTTAATACTGTCACTTCATTCATATGGATTGTATTGATGGGCTGTCAGTGAATACCATGAAAGTGCTCTTACATTATCCAAATTGTCATTTTTTAAAGAGCATTGCTATTCTAAAAGATACAAAATACATGAAACCAACTGAAATATTTATAATGGTCTTTTTGGTCACTGGCATGTCCCTTCTAAATGTTTCTCTGTGTCTAGTCTATATCAGGAAGGACAGTTGTTGCCAAATAACTTTTTCCCAGGACACTAAGATCCACAGCTTGTTGTTTGGTCTGCTGGGCTAGCGTTTTGGAATGATTTTATGACTTGTCTAGTCTACATGACACCCAAGTTGCAGAGTTTTCAGATGTGCAGCCATGGGTATGTAGAGTATAGACAGGGATGTATGAAATGGGTACCAGTCAGTACCTTGATGTCAAGTAACCTTGCTGTAAAACTGTACTCGTATACTACTTATCTTAAGAGCAATGATGTGCTGATCTCCCCTGTAAGACTTCCTGTCCTAACTCCATCCCTGTTTTGTTTTTTTCTGTGCAGATGTATCTTGTCATCTTCCCAGAAGGAACCCGATACAACCCTGAACTCAAGAAGATGATCAGCGACAGCCAGGCTTTTTCTGCTAAAGAAGGTGCTCTTTCATACTTTCCAATGTAGTATTACTGATTTAGAGGGAGTGTATTCTTGCATGCCTAATAGCAAAGCTTTGGGGATGATGAATGAATGAGGGGTCATGTATGTTAATGCATTGCAACAGGTACTTCAGCTTCTACAAAGGTTTTTGATCCAACTCGCAACATGAAAGCAAAATCCATTTACTATAACAGCAGATACATTCTACCCACAACTAACTTTTTGCCATCTATGTAAAAATGTCAAGACCCAAATATTTGTTGACAGCATTAGAGGGGAAGCTTAGACAAAATGAAAAGCCGCCTGGCTGTTTTGTATTTTTTCTCATCGTCAGTGGATTGCTGGTACAACGCCAAGAGCTTGGCAGCTCCAACCAGTGATCTGCTTTAATGAAATATCCCAGAGGCTGTAGCTTAAAAATTGGGCAAAAGATTAACTTGTGATTACAAAAGTATTTTACTGCTGGCTGATAAGTGATTTATAATGTTGCTAGACCTAATTCGCAAGGGCAAATTTTAGTGGTTTAAAAGCTGATGCATATGACATTTTGTTTAATAATTAGAATATATTAGTTTGGTAGCAGACATTTTGTTTAATAAAGTAGCATGTATTAGTTTGGTGGCAGACATTTTGTTTAATAAAGTAGGATTTATTAGTTTGGCAGCAGACTATATTACTTATAGTTTACTATAAGGTACTTATTTTTTTATATTTAAAGTGGAATATTAATAAAAATGAATAATTCCTTGTCTGAACTTATAACATTTGTCCATCAGATTTCCCAATGAATTGCTTTGGCCCTTACAGCTATATCACCATGTTATGGAGCGTAACATATACACAGTGTGGTACTTGATAAACTGCAGTCCTTTGCGTGCGTAGCTACAGATTTAACTTGAAAATCTGTCACTGAAATCAAAATGTGAAATATCACCTGCCCCTCTAAGTCCAAGTAAACCGCTCTAGGGATTTGGGCTTGGCACATGACTATATGATCTGCTCGCCGTAAGGTGGGGGGTATAGTAGAGAAAGGAGAATCAAATCAAATTTTATTGGTCATATACACGTTTAGCAGATGTTATTGCGGGTGTAGCGAAATGTTTGTGTTTCTAGCACCCACAGTGCAGTAATATCTAACAATGCACACAACCTAAAAGTAAAAGAATGGAATTAAGGAATATATAAATATTAGGATGAGCAATGTCAGAGTGGCATAGACTAAATACAGTAGAATAGAATACAGTATATATATATATATATATATATATATATATATATATATATATATATATATATATATATATATATATATATATATATATATATATATATATATATATATATATATATATATATATATATGAGATGAGTAAAGCAAAAATATGTAAACATTATTAAAGTGGCCAGTGATTTGAAGTCTATGTATATAGGGCAGCAGCCTCTAAGGTGCAGGGTTACGTAACCGGGTGGAAGCCGCCTAGTGATGGTGCCATGTATATTCTACCAACAACAGGATGGGACAACACATTTGTTATGCAGTAGTAGTTTGTCCCAAAGAAAAACCTGTGGACTTTGGACAGAGTACAATCAAGATTAAATCAGGGGAGAATAACAGGCCTGTTAAATGACCTATTAATTGTGTGTATATATGGTTTTAGATAATTGCTGTTCTCAAATGCAGCCAACAATCTTTCTGATCAGTGATTACAACAACCGGGTGACATTTGGAAGACGTCATTATGGGATAGTTTGACCGTTGCTAATTCAATTCGTCCACTGTTGTCTACCATTCAGTCATGTGAACAAGTCAAGGTTATGTGACCTGATTATTTGAATTGAGGTCTTTATTCCCCAGACACTATACTTTTTCTTGGCATTCATTGAAAGATCCAAATGAAATGCTGGTACTAGAAACAGTGTCTTGTTTAGCACTAATATTGGAAACTTGCTATAGTTAACATTGCATGTCACCTGGCACAACCAAGAGATTTAACAGCGGCAAGGTAGCCTAGTGGTTAAGAGCGTTGCAACCAAACTCCAGTAACTGAAAGGTCCCTGGTTTGAATCCCGAGCTGACTAGGTGAAAAATCTGTCTGTGCCCTTGAGCAAGGCACTGAACCCTAATTGCTCCTGTAAGTGCCTCTGGATAAGATAAAATGTCAATTTAAAAAAATTAACAAATGCTCACCTGTTCATTTCCTTCAGGACTGGCTGTCTTGGACCACGTTCTGACCCCAAGAATGAAAGCCTCGCACATTGCCATAGAAACCATGAGGGACCACCTGGATGCTGTGTATGATGTCACTGTGGTGTATGAGGGAACACTGGGCACAAGCAGTGAAAGACATCCTGCCCCATCAATGCCAGGTATGAGGTTGTTCCAGATAATTCAGTTCTTTCAGGTATTAAGGGGGGATTTTGATGCATGCAATAATCTTCTAAATTCCCACACGCAACTGGAGTTACTCAGTTCATTATCAGTATAACATTGTTCTCCTAATTAAAACAGAAAATAAGTTGGCTTCCTGTAAACAGTGCGTGTTATGTTGTGGTGTTTTTGATTCCTCTGTGTTCCCAAAGTGTTTTTGAAAAGCCTTGGTGTGAAAACATCCTGTTGCTTTCAGGAATAAACAGTGATGTACTGGTAGTAAACAGCATGGGAAGAATAGAAAAGCATGTTTGTCTAAGTACACCTCCTGTTAATTTCCCAGTATTTCACATGTTATTGAGATGACTGTATTGAGGGAGGAAATATTGGACCGTGTTTGAACTGAAACCAGGAATGTTTTCCGCACTGAAACGGTTAACCTTCTTGCAACCAAACTCAATGCGCATCAAATCATTTGGAAATCAAATATTGTCACCTCTAATCTTTCACCCTTATTGATAAAACACACAAGCATTTGCTCTGATTGGCTGGTGTCCAGGCTATTCCTGGTTTCAAGCTAGGTTGAAATAACAACGGTTAAGAGAACGTAATAATTCCATGCATAAGCGTTTGAAAATAAACAAATTCATTGGACCAGTCTTAGAGCAAAAATTACTGGAGGTGAATGTTTGCACTACAGAAAGTTTGCCATCGAAGTGGAAAGTGAAAATTCACAGTCTTAAGTGAATTTCAGCTAACTACTCAGCAAACAGATAGCATACCTGTTTTACTGTCTATTCATTTAACCGTTTTTCAAATGATCTACAGCCAATGCTGGCCACGTTTTCAATAAAACCGCAACAGCGCTGGTCCAATGAATGTGTTTCTTTTCGAATGCTCCGCATTGATCAGTCCCTTGTCTTAACCTGCATATTTTCGACCTAGGTATCATGTGAACCCATGTTGATATTTACTGAAATAAAATGTAATATCCATTGAATGACTGATGCAGTGGTTATGGGGGTTTGGTTGAAATTATTCCAAGGGAATGTTTCAGTGCACGTCCCCAGATTTAGCTGTTTGCTTACTTTTAACGTCAACGTTTCCATGGGAGCTTTCAGCTAAGCTGTCTGACCAGAGTTATTGTTTTGTTATGTAAAACATGCACAGGGATTTAACTTTTCTCTTATCTTGGCTTTTAACCTTCATGTGGCAGGATTCAAAATGCTGCCAGTCCTCAAGACTAATGCCCCTCTTGCATTGATGGAATTATCATGACATCAGAACATGTCAGTGATGTTTGATATAGTGGTTTTAAAATGTCACCTGCGATTAGGACCTCTAATATTTATCAGATGACGCCATGTCTTTCGAACAAAATGGCTCAAGGAATTGAAGACCATCCGAGCATTCATTCTTGTCAAATCAATTCTCGAGAAATTTGACATACGAATCAGAGCTGGTGTGTAATGCGTTTGTCTATCATGAGATAATAGCTCTACGCTTTAGAATCACTGTGCCATCTTGGCCTTCTTTAAAAGGCAGGAGTTAGTGTAAATCAACCATGAAATGGATGTTTTCCAATGGGTCACAGGAAAGACTGACTTCTGTCATAAGTGCTCTCCCTCTGGGGAGGCTTGAGTGACGTGACATGCGGTCTTTGGGCTTTCTTATATCTCAGGAGGCTTTTGTCAAACTATCCAGCTGTTTCTCCATTTCTACAAATTGCCCTCACGAGTGTAGTGTGAGGGATAATGATTTTAATGACTGCTTTACCCTTGTGGATCTGGCTGATTGGATGAGTCATATGAAAATGCCAAATGGGTACTATGATTAAGAATAGGCCTATTGGCTAATCTGAGGGCCTGTAAGAAAAACAGAGCAGGCAGGGCTTTTGAGGAAACTATCGTTTCTAAAGCTGGTCATTGAAATCCTACTCAGATTGTACAGTGTTTTGTAAACACACCTCTGTGGAAGCTGTAGTCACTTAATTCCTGTTTTTGGAGTTAGAGGACGGAAGTTCAGATCCATAAGATACTGTATCTGAACCTACGTAGTGCCTCATTCACAAACACAATTTGATGGCTACGTGGTCGTTGGCTGCTATGGTCTTCCTGATGTTGTTTTGTCTCTCATTCATGTTTTCTCTCTCATTCATGTTTTCTCTGTTTGACAGAATTCCTGTGTAAGGAATGTCCCAAAGTTCACATCCACTTTGAACGTGTGGACGTGAAGGAAATTCCCCCGGAGTCTGTGTTTTTCCGCAGGTGGCTGCACGAGCGATTTGAGATCAAGGACCAGTGAGTATCCTCTTACCACGCTCTCTCTAACCCTGTCTGACATTACGACGCTGACCGATGCACCAATTCCACATTTAGGCCAAGGTTGAGTTCATGTTAAGAAAATGTATCTGAAATTAATCTGAAATGCCGACAGCACTTCAACTACTCAAATGGTGGACTGCAATATTAGGTTTAAGGATGCTGGCGCTTGTCTGCTTTGATAACTAATTTAATGTGTTGATGCCCCCGCCACACATGAAGTGTGCACTGACTAGGGTTGCAAAATTCCGGTAAATTGCCGCGGTTTTACAGAAATCCTGGTTGGAGGATTCCGGATTTCGTGGTTATTCTCACTTAATTACGGGAATCTTTCCACCAGAAGCACTGGAAAACCTAGGAATTTTGTGTAAGGTTAGTGGAATTCTGCAACCCTACCACTTACTAACAATCACAGTTATAAATTGTCATGATTGACTGATTAGACATGAGCTGGGGATATGTTTTAACTCTAAAGGGAACCTTCTCTCTTTTGCCACAGAATGTTGACTACTTTCTATGAGTCTGAGGATCCAGACAAAAAAGGCAGATTCCCTGGAGAAGGTCAAAGGTCCCATCTGAGCATTACGAAGACGTTGCCATCGCTGCTATTTTTGGGCGGGCTAACACTGCCAATGCTGTTGACGGAGTCTGGCAGGAAACTCTATGTCCGAACCTGGGTGTATGGGACTCTGTTGGGATGGCTCTGGGTGAATGTTAGTCCATAGGAAGCTCATGGTGGTCATCAATGCCATCTGCTATGGCTATGGAAAGACCTTGCCCTTTCACTCACCCATCAGGCAGGGGGCTTATGTTTTTCGAAACAAAGCACTTGTTGCTGTTAAGGTTTGGTTCTTCTAGAATTCTGTCCAAATGGATGGATCATTGCCTCCCTAACAGCAGTAAGAAGAGAGATAGGGAGATGGATAGAAAAGCGGTTTTGTTTCTTGTGCTGCTTCTTCATTGCTCAATGGTTGTGTGCATCAACTTGCAACCAGATAAGGTGAGAAAAACGGGGATGTTGTATGTATTTCTTTCCTTGAATTCCCCCCTTTTATCTCAGCCATAAAGTATGAATAGACAGATTTTCTTCCCTATACCGTTTAGCCTATTACATAATTAAGTTCTGTGCTTTTGCATATCCAGTGTTCAGCATCCCTTTTCAACATGAGTTTACCAGAGTTAGGGTTCAGCTCTCTGTTTGAGACTATATGCTGTGTTCATGTGCTCTTGGAATTATTAACAACTCGGGACTGAGAAACTCTCAGAATGTTCATAACTCTGAGTTATTTATGAGTATCCAAGCAGGAAATAGGAGAGGGGAGATAACATGTATCGTCCTCTGGTCTTTCCAGTAAGATAGTTTAGAGTATCTTATTCCGAGGAGCATGTGAACCCAGCATTAGAGAGCAGATTTAATTTTCAGTACTAATTACAAAGTACTCATTGCAAAAGAGAGTGATTAGTGTTTATTCAATTGTCCAATGAATACATTATTGAGGGTGATGGAGTGTTTAGGTCTAAGTGATGGTTACTTAGCCATGTGTTTAAAGTTCTCCTTTTTATTGCCCGGTTACAACGTGTCTGCTGTATATGTGCTTTGTTTGAGTTTTTGCAAAAGTTCCACAAATTGTTGCCAAACTCTATACAAGTGCAGGGGTATCAAACAAGTGTTTTAGTTGGAGGAATGTATCTGTAATCAGGTCAGCTGTACCTGAGGAACCAATATTGTATTTTTTAATTGACCTAAAGAGCTTGTTATAGAGTCATTTTTGTAAATGCTGCCTTTGCCATGTTACAGATTACACAAAAGGTAGAGAGAGCTATATATTGAGAAGGCCACTTGTAGTGTATCACAATATAGAATTCATATTCCTTTGTTTACAAAGTCAACTGTATAATATGCGTCACTATTCTAAAAACAGTTATATACTGTATGTCCATAATTTTTCATAATGAAAACAACTTTTTCAACTGTTGTCACTTTAAATGTTGGTATTCTTATTTTATTGAATAATTAAAGTGGTCTTCCAATATGGATTAAATTAGCCCATGGTAATTACACCTGCCATACCAAGGTCTCATTTACATATCCTTCCTTTAATAACAATGTGGAATGGCAATAGTTTAAAAACTTTAATTCATTCAATTTATTTTGATTAATTCTGTCAACTTGATAAAAAAAAACTGATTGTAAATAATCAAACAATTCTGGTAGACACTATTGTGCCAATTGAACCCAGAAATGTGTGCCTTCTACCAGAGGAGCTTGTCCTCAGCTTCCACCCAGAGGACTGCACTGGGACTCCATCTACTGGACAGCACTGGAACTGTTTTGCACAGCATAGTTTATTGGTGTTATTGTCTTCAGTTATGAGCTTTTGGTGTCAGTAGTATGTGGTTGAATATTGTTTTTAAAGCACTTGATTTTGAGAAACAAAAGTAATATGTTTTAGTTTTTATTTCCTTTTGTAAATAAAGTACCTCTTGGTGTTTCATCAAGTAAGAGTTTGTCCATGTTGTCTTTTTCATACTCTGGCGCAATGCTACAAGTCTTTTTATTCCGTTATTACAGTAATGTGTCATGCTTTTGTATGTCACTGGTCAGAAAATACATTGTGGCTACCGAACACACCCACATACAGTGCAAAATGTTTACCCAATGCCATGGTATAACATGTTCATAATCACAAATGTTGCTATTCCACTCTGTTCCAATGGTATTTTATTATTCACTTTGGAGTTTGTTTCAAGTATACATTTAAATTCAGTTTTCTTTGAAGTTGTTTTATCATACACAACATCTACAAAAGTATGTGGACGCCCCTTCAAATTAGTGGATTTGGCTATTTCAGCCACACCCGTTGCTGACAGGTGTATAAAATCAAGCACACAGCCATGCAATCTCCATAGACAAACATTGGAAGTAGAATCGGCCAGTACTGAAGAGCTCAGTGACTTTCAATGTGGCACCGTCACAGTACGCCACCTTTCCACCAAGTCAGTTTGTCAAATTTTTGCCCTGCTTGAGCTGCCCTGGTCAAGTGCTGTTATTGTGAAGTGGAAATGTCTACGAGCAACAACGACTCAGCCTTGAGGTGGTAGGCAACACAAGCTCACAGTACGGGACCGCCGAGTGCTGTAGCACGTAAAAAAATCTTCTGTCCTCAGTTCCAACACTCACTACTGAGTTCCAAACTACCTCTGGAAGCAACGTCAGCACAAGAACTGTTCGTCAGGAGCTTCCATGGCCAAGCAGCCTATCATCATGCGCAATGCCAAGCGTCGGCTGGAGTGGTGTAAAGTTTGCCGCCACTGGACTCTGGAGTAGTGGAAACGCGTTCTCTGGTGTGATGAATCACGCTTCACCATCTGGCAGTCCGACGGGCTAATCTGGGTTTGGTGGATGCCAGGAGAACGCTAACTACCCAATTGCATAGTGAGAACTATAACGTTTGGTGGGGGAGGAATAATGGTCTGGGGCTATTTTTCATAGTTCAGGCTAGGCCCCTTAGTTCCAGTGAAGGGAAATCTTAACGCTACAGCATACAATGACATTTTAGATGATTCTGGGCTTCCAACTTTGTGGCAACAGTTTGGGGAAGGCCCTTTCCTGTTTTCAGCATGACAATGCCCTCGTGCACAAAGTGAGGTCCAAACAGAAATGGTTTGTCGAGATCGGTGTGGAAGAGCACAGAGCCCTGACCTCAACCCCATCGAACACCTTTGGGATGAATTGGAACGCCGACTGTGAGCCAGGCCTTATCGCCCAACACCAGTGCCCGATCTCACTAATGCTTGTGGCTGAATGGAATCAAGTCCCCGCAGCAATGTTCCAACATCTAGTGGAAAGCCTTCCCAGAAGAGTGGAGGCTGTTATAGCAGCAAAAGGGGGACCAAATCCATATTAATGCCCATGATTTGAAATGAGATGTTCGACTAGCAGGTGTCCACATACTTCTGGTTATGTAGTGTATGAACATAGGCAGACTGTTTTGTTGACATCCTGTACCTTACTTGAACAGTTGTGCATGCCTTTCCTGAAATGCAGCAGCACTTAAGAGATACAAAAAAAATCCTATGAATATAGAATGAAAATGTTACCTTGTTGATTGAAGAGATACATTTATATTTTGTATTTGTTAATTTCCTAAATATTCCTCTCAAATGATCTAATTCACTGCTAAGAAAGCTCAGAAGATTGTGCTGCTCTTATGCATATCTTTTAATACTTGTTAATGCAGTGCAGAAAAAGTGCCTTAGTCATTATGTACTTTGACCTACTCACCTTGCCCTATACCACATTTAAACCTGATCTGACACCATAAACTTGTTCAATGATTCAATTATGCTTGTGTTCATTTGTGTTTTTGAGACTTATGTAATAACGGAATGACAATCAAAAGCGTTTGGTATTTTCTTTGTTCGTTTCTTATTCGTAATACATTTTTTTAAATATATTTTTTAGTGGGTTATTGAAGAAAGGTTGAAAGGGAAGTGATGCAGCTGTGAGCGCGTAATTTGTACGCGCATGCGCACTTTCACATAACACTTCCTAGTGCCACTGGGCTAGTTCGTTTTGCATGGACCGGTACCCGGGTGGGTGAAGATTTAACCTAAGCACCAATGGAATGGTCGCAAATGTACTACCTCCACTCATCCTGGACACCGGGGCATGCAAAACGAACAAATCCATTGGGACAACAGCCGTACATTTTTACTAATTTATTTTACGTTTAAATTAGCAAATACCAGGTAAATTAATTCATTACATTCCTATCTGAGTTGTATGCATATATTTCAAGTGGTCAGTGTTTGTCAAGTGTCCGTTTCCGTTCGCTACATAATTGTATCTAGCTACAGTATCTTGTAACAGTTAGCTATGAAGTCTAAGATGAATTGGTGTTTACCCATACTCCTGCTCCACAGCACTGCAATGGCAATTGACTGGCTTGGATTTGGCTACGCTGCAGCCATAGTCCTTGGGGGATTCATGGGATACAAGAAAAAAGGTAGGAGTTTCTAGTCAAGCAGTTCAAAATGCACAAAGCAACATTAATTTGTCATTATCACAGTTTCATTCAAGTTTCAAGTTTTGAATGTCACTTGTGAAGTGAAATGCCTTTCTTGCAAACTCAAAACCCAACAATGCAATAATCAATAACAGTGTAATACTAGAAAAAACACCAGAAAGAAGAAGAAATATGAAGAACACAATAACTAAATAATTATACTGTGTACAGGGTCAGTTCCAATACCATATTAACAATGTGCAGGGATACTGGAGTGGTGGGAGGTAAATATGTATAGGGTTAAGGTGACTAGGCAACAGGATATAAGATAAACAGTAACAGCAGCAGCTTGTATGTGAGTGTGTATAGAGTCAGTATAAATGTATGTGCATATAATGTGAGTGAGCAGATGATGGAGAGTGTGTGTGTGTGTGTGTGTGTGTGTGTGTGTGTGTGTGTGTGTGTGTGTGTGTGTGCTCGTGTGTGTGTGTGTGTGTGTGCGTGTGCAGGGCCCTGTGCAAAACTAAAAGGTAAGTAAAGATAGTTGGTGTAGATATTTTGTTAGCTATTTATCAGTCATATTGCTTGGCGATAGAAGCTGTTCAAGAGCCTGTTGGTGTCAGACTTGATGCACCGGTACCGCTTGCCGTACGGAAGCAGACAAAATAGTCTATGGCTTGGGGGGTTGGAGTCTTTAACGATTTTCAGGGCCTTCCTTCCACACTGCCTGATACAGATGTCCAGGATGGCAGGGAGCTCGGCCCCAGTGATGTGGTGGGCTGTCCGCACCATCCTCTGTAGCGCCATGCGATCGAGGGCGGTGCTATTGTCATACTAGGCAGTGATGCAGCCAGTCAAAATGCTCTCAATGGTACAGCTGTAGAACTTTTTGAGGATTTTACTCTTTTTCAACCTCCTGAGGGGGAAGAGACGCTGTCGCACCTTCTTCACGACTGTACACGTGTTTTTGGACCCCGTTCCTGTAGTATATCATAATCAGCTCCTTGGTCTTACTGACTTTGACCCTGTTAACAAGCTGATGGCAAGTAACAGATATTCTATATATTTTTTACTACAGGTAGTGTCATGTCACTGATAGCTGGGCTATTGTTTGGCAGCATAGCCACCTATGGGGCCTTCATGATTTCAAATGACCCAACCAAGACTTTCTACTCCCTCGGTTAGTATGCCTGCAATGATGGGATGTATACGTGTTGGGATGTGTATATTTTAGGTCTTGACATGTTTTGATATAGAATTTCATGCATCTTTTTCTTTTCTCAGTTGCCTCAGGAGCGCTGACAATAGTAATGGGAATGAGATTCAAGAAATCTGGTAAAATAATGCCAGGTGGTATCATGGCAGGACTAAGGTGAGAATCATCAAAAGTCCACTATACTCATTATTGCATGGTTTTGAAATATATGGAGGTTAGGTGAATGTGTTCATGAAACTCTTTGCTGATTTTTTATTGTATTTTGATGTCTGTTACAATTGACCTTGTATTGGAATGTTTCTAATTAAATAATTAATGTGCACAATCAATATGAAGTTATCATATCTGTTTTCTTTACTCAGTGTGCTGATGGTCCTACGACTTCTCTTCATGAGTGTGATTGTAATGTGATTTGAACAATACAACAACCAACTAAAGCAAGATGGAAAATGTCATCACAAGGGATGAATTTGCATTTGCACATTGTTTGTGCTTGCCTATATGTATTATTGTAATCATTCTTAATGTTTGTACGTTCTTTAAAGAACTTGATCCTGCAACCTATGATCATATTGCTGCTTTTATGTAATTCCTAAAGTATGCAGCACTGGGGCAATGAGTGCACATACACAATGACTAAATGCTATGTGAATGGTGAGTAAAAAGGTTGTTACAGTGCCTTGCAAAAGTATTCATCCCCCTTGGTGTTTTCCCCATTTTGTTGCATTACAACCTGTAATTTAAATTAATTTTTATTTGGATTTCATGTAATGGACATACATAAAATAGTCCAAATTGGATGAAGTGAGATTTAATTATTATTATTTTTTTTAAACTCTAAAAAATAAAAACGGAAAAGTGGTGCGTGCATATGTATTCACCCCCTTTGCTATGATGCCCCAAAATAACATCTGGTGCAACCAATTACCTTCAGAAGTCACATAATTTGTAAAAATAAAGTCCACCTGTGTGCAATCTAAGTGTCACATAATCTGAGTATATATAAACATGTTCTGAAAGGCCCCAGTCTGCAACACCACTAAGCAAGGGCCACCATGAAGACCAAGGAGCTCTACAAACAGGTCAGGGACAAAGTTGTGGAGAAGTACAGATCAGGGTTGGGTTATAAAAAAATATCAGAAACTTTGAACATCCCACAGAGCACCATTAAATCCATTATTAAAAAAATGGAAAGAATATGACAAACCTGCCAAGACCAAAACTCACAGACCAGGCAATGAGGGCATTAATCAGAGAGGCAACAAAGAGACCAACAATAACCCTGAAGGAGCTGCAAAGCTCCACAGCAGAGATTGGAGTATCTGTCCATAGGACCACTTTAAGCGGTACACTCCACATAGCTGGGCTTTACGGAAGAATGGACAGAAAAAAACCATTGATTAAAGAAGGGGAAAAAAGCAAACACGTTTGGTGTTTGCCAAAAGGCATCTGGGAGACTCCCCAAACATATGGTAGAAGGTACTCTGGTCAGATGAGACTAAAATTGAGCTTTTTGGCCATCAAGGAAAACGCTATGTCTGGTGCAAACCCAACACCTCCCATCACCCCGAGAACACCATCCTCACAGTGAAGCATGGTGGTGGCAGCATCGTGCTGTGGGGATGTTTTTCATCAGCAGGGACTGGGGAAATTGGTCAGAATTGAAGGAATGATGGAGGGCTCTAAATACAGGGAAATTCTTGAGGGAAACCTGTTTCAGTCTTTCAGAGACTAGACTGTGACGGAGGTTCACCTTCCAGCAGGACAATGACCCTAAGCATACAGTTAAAGCAACACTTGAATGGTTTCATGGGAAACATTTAAACGTCTTGGAAAGCCCAGACTTCAATCCAATTGAGAATCTGTGCTATGACTTAAAGATTGCTTTACACCAGCAGAACCCATCCAACTTGAAGGAGCTGGAGCAGTTTTGCCTTGAAGAATTGCCAAAAATCCCAGTGGCTAGATGTGCCAAACTTATAGAGACATACCCCAAGATACTTGCAGCTGTAATTGCTGCAAAAGGTGTCTCTACAAAGTATTGACTTGGTGGGGTGAATAGGTATTCATGCTCAAGTTTTCAATTTTTTGTCTTATTTCTTGTTTCACAAAAAAGATTTTGCTTCTTCTAAGTGGTAGGCATGTTGTGTAAATCAAATGATACAAACCCCCCAATAAATCCATTTGAATTCCATGTTGTAAGGCAACAAAATAGGAAACATGCCAAGGGGGTGAATACTTTCGCCATCCACTGTACTTCCTTGAATAGTTATGTTGTCTCATAGGAAATTGTTTAAGTTGAATAAAGTACAGTCTTACAATAACTATTCACTCAGTCATTGTAAGAACAAAGGAGCACTTTTTGTTGAACAAGTAAATATACTACTGGTTATAAGCACACAGGCTATGATTTGTTCAATGGATATGGGAACAGAAATACAATGGCATTTACTACTCGTACAAAATACATTTTATAGCATTACAGGTTTGACTACTTACCTTTCAATAGTTTTACATAATCATATTCAGTTGCATGACAGTAAATATCCTCTATCAATGATGGAAAACTCACAACAGACACGGAGGGTTTAATTACAGCGGATATTTTGTTTGTTCAACAGCCTTTTTCTTTCTTTATGTGCACATTATTGGAAAACATAAAATACTTGTCTCGTTAAACAATTGTCCTTACACATTGTAATAGAAATTACCATCAAGGACTCATCATGTCAATTAGTAAATTAACTTTATTAAGAGTCACGCCAGTGGAAAGGTTACAACAAACTCTGCACACTCAGTACAGGTCGGTCAGAAGTTCTACGAGGGGACTGTCCCCAAGCACCTTTTATACTAGGATACACACAACTAACACAGACACGATTCATCCTCAGCACGAGGAGTTTTGGGTACAAAAGAGAATGTGTAACAAGACACCTGCTCCTGATAAAGTTCTCAGAGGCTATTTCTGGGCGTTCACCCAAGTAAATCAAGGTTCTCTCTTGGGTATTGTCGGAAACTTCTTCTTGTGAGCACAAAGGGAACAAGTTATAAAACAGTTTTGCAACCAATACACACACTCATATTGACAGGGTTAAACAATTCATAAGCTTATGTCATAATTTCTCCACCACAACATGTTACAAGAAATTATGACTTGGAATGACAATATGGAATAATGTATAGGTAATATATTATATTAGCTTCAACTCTTTCAAGTAAAATTGACTTCATGTTTAGATGAGCATCAGAGCTTGAAGTCTAACACCTCACAAACAGTCTTTACATATACGTCATCAGGTTGAGGCTTCCTCTCGCTGCCTGGCTGCAGGAACTTGTGAATGGCTGGTAGGTTTTTCATCCTCCCTTGAAAAGCCTGAAAAGAAAAGCATTCACACCCAATCAAGAATGAATCAACTGAAGTATCCATGGATCTTTTTACCCTTCTTTTAAATCTGCTGTGTAATATGTCCTAATCATCTATCCTTCCTCCCAGAGTGTGCACTTGTTTGCTTCCCTTCACTGATTTGAAAGGCAATTACTGGTAAAAGAAATATGCCTCCACTAATCCAATGCTTTGAGATTTGTGGGAAGTACTGAAAGAGTGTAGACTTCATGAGAGGAGAGATTATTGGGACACACCCAGGGTATTGTAGCAGTACATTTGAACCGGTAAGGCCAGTCATATTGTATACTGATATCTAACACATGTGCTGTTGAGCTGGTATGTGATATTCATATGCTACTGGGGTTATGTCAACCTCTAACATGTTTTGATGAGACTCAAATGTAACAAGATGATTTGACTAATGATTATTTTGTCAAGAACAAAATGCATTTGTAATCAACTTTACCTTAACAACAGGGAATTTGGAAAGAATTGTTGGAAATTTCTCCTCCAACATCAAGGTGGTTTCAAGTAGCTGGACATCAGCACAGCTCAACTGATAACCCACCAGGTACTGGGAGCTAATTAGCGCCTGTGAGAAAATCACAAGCACAGCCTCTTTATGCAATACAACTTGTACAAACGTGCCAACCTTCTTTTCTGTTGCCTTAGCAAACATGGTATGTTGCAATTGTTATGCTAATATAACGGCTTAGATTAGATACCCTCCCCTTAGTGAGCTCTACTCTTCCCATCTGGCCAAGGCCCAAATCATACAGTACCTTCTCGAACACAGGGAGGTAACGGCTTGTTGCTTTCCTCTCTATCTCCTCCAGTTTAGTTTTCTTGGCGTCAGGCGGCATGAAGGGCAACGCCATTATCATTTGCATCAAGTCCTGCAGGCCCTCAGCATACATTTCAATCCTAAAAGTAAATGAAAACCAAACCCTTTGAAACCATAGCAGATTTCCCTCCTTTTTTGTACAAACAGCTTCACTTATGCAATACAAGTAAATAAAAGTTAGAATTCAATCACAAAAAATGTCATACATACATGACTCGTTCTTTTAAGTCTTTCCCATAGAGATTGTATTTCCCTGCTATGTAGTTCAGGATAGCCTTGGTTTGAACCAGCTTCATTCCATCCATTTCCACCAAGGGAACCTGCTCAAACATGAGTGCTCCATCTAAAAAAAAATATAAGGTTAAACAATTAAACACCCTTCAAAACAATGAGCATGTTATCAGAGTTCTATTACCATTGTGACCAAACTTACCACTCAACAGTTTTACATATTCCTGGCGCTTTGTTAAATTCACTTCCTCAAACTGTGGACATAAAATGTATATTTTAATTATGACAGAACATCCAGTTCAGTGATCCATCTGTGGGCATCACATGTTTGTCTAGCCACTATTTCACTCTAGCCACTATTTCAACTCATTTAAACACCCTACAGTAAAATGGTTTTTTATTTGTTCAGCCTACTTACCTCAACTCCAGCAACCGCTAAAAGCCATCGAATTGACTCCATTCTCCCCCTCCCATTGAAATAAGTCAACACCACTTTTCCAGACATTTGTGAAATTGTAGTTTACTGTAGGAAATAAATAACCACATTCCATTACGCTTTCATGTGTGTGCAAATTCAGCAATGTTGTGCTAGATGCATTACATTACATTAGATTTGGTGCATGCATGCCTGTCAAATACATTACTGTACATTGTGAACAGACTACTCTGAAACTAGAACACTGAAACATACAAGAAAATAAAGCTGAAAAACAAAAGCATATAAAACATGCGGTTGTCTGTGTAATTATCAACCAATCATTTATAGATAAGTCTAAGAAGTAATACTGACCTTATATGTCGAGAGACAAGTATGCACCTGTTATGTGTGTGAACTCCGAATAAGTAAATTTACAAAGTTACGAAACGCTTCTAACGAAGAAGTGAACCTCAAGCACTGTGTCATATGACCTACATGAGAGTTGAGTTGAAGATTTGCATGTCTGCAAGGCATCATGGGTAATATAACAAATATATTGTGAAACAAACATATTAGAAGGCAAATCACATATTCTCCGACTCTTTCCCTTTGACAGGAGATGTCATAACAGACAATATTTGAAAATACGAACCCAAAAAACAATACAAACCGTAACTGCAAATCATATGACTTTTTCTTGGTATATAAACCGACAAGACACTCTTCTGCTGTGGATGTGAGGGCGATCTGGCTGCGACATCTGTCACCCCATTGATCGCTAGGGTTGATTCGGCTGATCTGGCTGGCTAGGCGGGTGTCCCCTTCCTCCCTCACCGCTCCATGTGCGTCCCTCCCGAAGCCCCGCGCTCGGTGGAAGAGGACGAGTTTCCCGGACGAGCATCGTTGGTATACGCGTAGCTGCACTCCCTGCTAGAACCTCCAAACAAGCTCAAGGCCCATTTGTAGGAGAAACGTAGGGAAGTCAAGCTCCAAGACTTCAGACACATCCAAATGAGGCACTGCACGTGGCAGTCTGCCTTCTTTTATTAAAAAAAAATACTAACACTATTTTAATAATTTAAAACAGCAAAAGTCAGGCGATTTGTTTTATCTGGATTGGTTTGCCGGGTTTGCTTTTGGGGGGGGTGGTAGCCTAGTTTTTGGGTGGGGCCCAGGTAGGGGTGGGGCCCAGGTAGCCTAGTGGTTAGAGCATTGGGCCAGTAACTAAAAGGTTGCTGGATCAAAACCCAGCGGTGACAAGGTAAAAATCTGCCCCTGACTAACTGACTAACAGCAAGGCAGTTACAACAACCCGGCAGGCCTTCATTGTAAATAAAAGTTTGTTCTTAATTACTAAATCAGACGATATACACACCAATGAGTTTATTGATTATAAACCAAAACAGAACTATGTCAAATAGATGACCATTACAACAACAAAAAAACGTGTTAATGAAATGGTCATTACAATACCACATAAATAAAATGTTAGCAATGGCATTTGGTAACTGTCAGTTATACATGTTCTTACAATTTGGCCCAGCAGATAAACCAAGTCAACATACAGTAAATCTCTCAATCAAAAACATTTGAGAGCCACACAATTCATTACAAAAGAAAGATAACACTAAAGCCAATTGTGTCATCAATTCTGATTGAAATAAAGTACAGTTATTGTTTTAGAGAAAGAAAAAAACAAATAAAATAAAAATAAACAAGTGTTTCCTGTATTCCAGAATGTCTCATGAAAGAAAGCACCAAGAAAAATATATATAAAAAAAAATAAAAAAAGACAAATTGGCAACAGAAAAACAGTGTTGGCCAAAATATCACAGTGATATTTGCAATATAAAATGCATTAAGACTGGATCGGTAATTGAAAATGCAAATTTAAACATCATGGGGACGTTTTACAAAATCTATGGAACAAACATTTTAAGAAGGGGTTGAGAAAGTTATGCTACGCAATAAACAAAACAAAATAATTGTATGGAATTTGTCACTGAACAAAATGGAACGACACCAACATTTTGCAGAGGTCATTTATCCATATAATACACACATATACTGAAAAAGTTGTACATTGAACAATATAGACACAGATTAATACAAAACCAAGGTTATTGCTGTATAACATGTACATACTTTGATATGAAAACATACGTTTTTCCTTTTATAGGGAAAAGACAAATCTGAAGTACTGAAATAACACAAGTGTCCCAAAGAGGCCACTAGCGGTGTCCATATTTGGCAGACCAGTCTGTGCGCCCATGGATGGCCTGTGCTGGGGGGCGAGACCGTAGGCCAGGCATAGTCTTGGTGGGCGACGGCACATAAGACGAGGCACCCATCTGACTTCTGCTAGACGACCTCCAGGTTGCATAATCTGTGACAGCAGAGACAAGCCACATTATTACCTTACAATAGAATTACATTACTACACAGCACCTAGCCTGGAATGACAACTGTGCATCGAGACTACAAAGATCCCTCACTTGATGCTGTCGAGTCCCCTATAGATCCCTCACTTGATGCGGTCGAGTCCCCTATAGATCCCTCACTTGATGCGGTCGAGTCCCCTATAGATCCCTCACTTGATGCGGTCGAGTCCCCTATAGATCCCTCACTTGATGCTGTCGAGTCCCCTATAGATCCCTCACTTGATGCGGTCGAGTCCCGTATAGATCCCTCACTTGATGCTGTCGAGTCCCCTATAGATCCCTCACTTGATGCTGTCGAGTCCCCTATAGATCCCTCACTTGATGCGGTCGAGTCCCCTATAGATCCCTCACTTGATGCTGTCGAGTCCCCTATAGATCCCTCACTTGATGCGGTCGAGTCCCGTATAGATCCCTCACTTGATGCTGTCGAGTCCCCTATAAGTCCCTCACTTGATGCGGTCGAGTCCCCTATAGATCACTCACTTGATGCGGTCGAGTCCCCTATAGATCACTCACTTGATGCGGTCGAGTCCCCTATAGATCACTCACTTGATGCGGTCGAGTCCCCTATAGATCACTCACTTGATGCTGTCGAGTCCCCTATAGATCCCTCACTTGATGCTGTTGAGTCCCCTATAGATCCCTCACTTGATGCTGTTGAGTCCCCTATAGATCACTCACTTGATGCTGTTGAGTCCCCTATAGATCACTCACTTGATGCTGTTGAGTCCCCTATAGATCACTCACTTGATGCTGTTGAGTCCCCTATAGATCACTCACTTAATGCTGTTGAGTCCCCTATAGATCACTCACTTGATGCTGTTGAGTCCCCTATAGGTGCGAGTTGCACTCTTTGGCCGGCAGAGCCAACCTCTTTTTTGTAATAGTTCGGTACATATCCACTTGGAAGAGTATTTGAACCTGTGATTGGGCCATCAAAGATAACAGTATTAAATTGTAAGGTACATTTCCTGTTAACACACACCACAGATAGACATCACCCTAGCTTATACCACACAGCCCTCTCACTAGTGTAGTAGGATGACAGGTGATAAACATGCAGGACATTGGTCCCAACACAAATCATTACCATGAGTGCCTCGGTTAGGAAGTGTTCCTCCAACAGGAATTTTGCTGCCCCAGAGGTTGCTTTCACTGTAGTTGGAATTTATTGCCATATTCTTTTTAGTACTTAAACCTGCAGGGTTAGATAAGATAGATTAGGAAATAGAGTTTGCTATGTAATTTCCATTGCAACAAGTTGCCCCTTGTGGTTCAACAAGACTACATCATCATGACTCAGCAACATAGCCATTCCTGAGATGATGATCATTGATAATCAGGTGCTGAAAAGAATGTGTGGTTTCACCCAGGTTTGAAAACCATTAGGCATTCTATATCAGAGCATGTACATATGCTTATGCCTCTGATTTGGTAGACAAATGGCAGTTACATCAAGTTCAAAGTTTACTGACAAAGAAGGCTCAATGCCGATTAGTGACCCCATTTTATGATATAAACTACCGTTCAAACGTTTGGGGTCACTTAGAAATGTCCTTGTTTTCCATGAAAATATACATGAAATGAGTTGCAAAATGAATAGGAAATATAGTCAAGATGTTGACAAGGTTATAAATAATGATTCTTAATTGAAATACTAAATTGTGTCCTTCAAACATTGCTTTCGTCAAAGAATCCTCAATTTGCAGCAATTACAGCCTTGCAGACCTTTGGCGTTCTAGTTGTCAATTCATTGAGGTAATCAGAATAGATTTCACTCCATGCTTCCTGAAGCACCTTCCACAAGTTGGATTGGCTTGATGGGCACTTCTTACTTACCATACGGTCAAGCTGCTCCCACAACAGCTCAATATGGTTGAGATCCGGTGACTGTGCTGGCCACTCCATTATAGACAGAATACCTGCTGACTGCTTCTTCCCTAAATAGTTCTTGCATAGTTTGGAGCTGTGCTTTGGATCATTGTTCTGTTGTAGGAAATTGTCTCCAATTAAGCGCCGTCCACAGGGTATGGCATGGCGTTGCAAAATGGAATGATAGCCTTTCTTCTTCAAGATCCCTTTTACCCTGTACAAATCTCCCACTTTACCATCACCAAAGCACCCCCAGACCATCACATTGCCTCCACCATGCTTGACAGATGGCATCAAGCACTCCTCCAGCATCTGCGTCACACGAATGTTCTTCTTTGTGATCCGAACACCTCAAACTTAAATTAATCTGTCCATAACACTGTTTTCCGATCTGTTCTTTTGCCCATCTTAATCTTTTCTTTTTATTGGCCAGTCTGAGATATGGCTTTTTCTTTGCAACTCTGCCTAGAAGGCCAGCATCCCGGAGTCGCCTCTTCACTGTTGACGTTGAGACTGGTGTTTTGTGGGTACTATTTAATGAAGCTGCCAGTTGATAACTTGTGAGGCGTTTGTTTCTCAAACTAGACACTCTAATGCAATTGGCCTCCCTGTGGCTCAGTTGGTAGAGCATGGTGTTTGCAATGGTGTTTGCAATGCCAGGGTTGTGGGTTCGATTCCCATGGGGAGCCAGTATGGGAAAAAGAAAAAAAAATTGAAATGAATTGTTTCTGCCCATTTTGAGCCTGTATCGAATCCACAAATGCTGATGCTCCAGATACTCAACTAGTCTAAAGTCCAGTTTTATTGCTTCTTTAAAATCAGCACAACAGTTTTCAGCTGTGCTAACATAATTGCAAAAGGGTTTACTAATGATGAATTAGCCTTTTAAAATGATAAACTTGGATTAGCTAACACAACGTGCCATTGGAAGACAGGAGTGATGGTTGCTGATAACGGGCCTCTGTAGGCCTATGTAGATATTCCATAAACATTTTTAAAAAACAATCAGCCGTTTCCAGCTACAATAGTAATTTACTACAATGTCTGCACTGTATTTCTGATCAATTTTATGTTATTTAAATGGACAGAAAATGTGTTTTCTTTCAAAAACAAGGACATTTCTAAGTGAACCCAAACTTTTGAACAGTAGTGTACATTGGCAGTAACTGGAAGTGCCTTATTAAAAATATCCACTTGGAAGGAAGGTAATGTTTTTGTATTTTCTACCTGGTAGATATCTTGACTGCTTCAAGTAATACTGTTTGGCAGAGGCTGTCCTCGAAGGCTCCTGGTAGGACATGGCCTTGTTCAGATTCAAAGGTGCATCGTCACCTGTCGTCACCTGCTCCTTAACTTTGGGGCTGCTAAAATCCAAAACATTTCCGTACCTGAAAGGCATAACATAAATACATAAAGCCCTTATCTGAAAAGATCAGACTGATAACGCAGGTTAATGCAGTTACTGGGATAATGCAGGTCACTGGGATAACGCAGGTTAACGCAGGTCACTGGGATAACGCAGGTTAACGCAGGTCACTGGGATAACGCAGGTTAACGCAGGTCACTGGGATAACGCAGGTTAACGCAGGTCAATGGGATAACGCAGGTTAATGCAGGCCACTGGGATAACGCAGGTCACTGGGATAACGCAGGTCAACGCAGGTCACTGGGATAACGCAGGTTAACGCAGGTCACTGGGATAACGCAGGTTAACGCAGGTCACTGGGATAACGCAGGTCACTGGGATAACGCAGGTCACTGGGATAACGCAGGTCACTGGGATAACGCAGGTTAACGCAGGTCACTGGGATAACGCAGGTCACTGGGATAACGCAGGTTAATGCAGGTCACTGGGATAACGCAGGTCACTGGGATAACGCAGGTTAACGCAGGTCACTGGGATAACGCAGGTTAACGCAGGTCACTGGGATAACGCAGGTTAACGCAGGTCACTGGGATAACGCAGGTTAACGCAGGTCACTGGGATAACGCAGGTTAACGCAGGTCACTGGGATAACGCAGGTTAATGCAGGTCACTGGGATAACGCAGGTCACTGGGATAACGCAGGTCACTGGGATAACGCAGGTCACTGGGATAACGCAGGTTAATGCAGGTCACTGGGATAACGCAGGTTAATGCAGGTCACTGGGATAACGCAGGTTAATGCAGGTCACTGGGATAACGCAGGTTAATGCAGGTCACTGGGATAACGCAGGTTAATGCAGGTCACTGGGATAACGCAGGTTAACGCAGGTCACTGGGATAACGCAGGCTAACGCAGGTCACTGGGATAACGCAGGCTAACGCAGGTCACTGGGATAACGCAGGCTAACGCAGGTCACTGGGATAACGCAGGTTAACGCAGGTCACTGGGATAACGCAGGTTAACGCAGGTCACTGGGATAATGCAGGTTAACGCAGGTCACTGGGATAACGCAGGTTAACGCAGGTCACTGGGATAACGCAGGTTAACGCAGGTCACTGGGATAACGCAGGTTAAAGCAGGTCACTGGGATAACGCAGGTTAATGCAGGTCACTGGGATAACGCAGGTTAATGCAGGTCACTGGGATAACGCAGGTTAATGCAGGTCACTGGGATAACGCAGGTTAATGCAGGTCACTGGGATAACGCAGGTCACTGGGATAACGCAGGTCACTGGGATAACGCAGGTCACTGGGATAACGCAGGTTAAAGCAGGTCACTGGGATAACGCAGGTTAATGCAGGTCACTGGGATAACGCAGGTTAATGCAGGTCACTGGGATAACGCAGGTTAATGCAGGTCACTGGGATAACGCAGGTCACTGGGATAACGCAGGTCACTGGGATAACGCAGGTCACTGGGATAACGCAGGTCACTGGGATAACGCAGGTTAAAGCAGGTCACTGGGATAACGCAGGTTAATGCAGGTCACTGGGATAACGCAGGTTAATGCAGGTCACTGGGATAACGCAGGTTAATGCAGGTCACTGGGATAACGCAGGTTAATGCAGGTCACTGGGATAACGCAGGTTAATGCAGGTCACTGGGATAACGCAGGTTAAAGCAGGTCACTGGGATAACGCAGGTTAAAGCAGGTCACTGGGATAACGCAGGTTAACGCAGGTCACTGGGATAACGCCGGTTACTGGGATAACGCAGGTTAATGCAGGTCACTGGGATAACGCAGGTTAATGCAGGTCACTGGGATAACGCAGGTTAATGCAGGTCACTGGGATAACGCAGGTTAATGCAGGTCACTGGGATAACGCAGGTTAATGCAGGTCACTGGGATAACGCAGGTCACTGGGATAACGCAGGTCACTGGGATAACGCAGGTCACTGGGATAACGCAGGTTAAAGCAGGTCACTGGGATAACGCAGGTTAATGCAGGTCACTGGGATAACGCAGGTTAATGCAGGTCACTGGGATAACGCAGGTTAATGCAGGTCACTGGGATAACGCAGGTTAATGCAGGTCACTGGGATAACGCAGGTTAATGCAGGTCACTGGGATAACGCAGGTTAAAGCAGGTCACTGGGATAACGCAGGTTAAAGCAGGTCACTGGGATAACGCAGGTTAACGCAGGTCACTGGGATAACGCCGGTTACTGGGATAACGCAGGTTAATGCAGGTCACTGGGATAACGCAGGTTAATGCAGGTCACTGGGATAACGCAGGTCACTGGGATAACGCAGGTCACTGGGATAACGCAGGTTAAAGCAGGTCACTGGGATAACGCAGGTTAACGCAGGTCACTGGGATAACGCAGGTCACTGGGATAACGCAGGTCACTGGGATAACGCAGGTTAAAGCAGGTCACTGGGATAACGCAGGTTAACGCAGGTCACTGGGATAACGCAGGTTAATGCAGGTCACTGGGATAACGCAGGTTAATGCAGGTCACTGGGATAACGCAGGTTAATGCAGGTCACTGGGATAACGCAGGTTAATGCAGGTCACTGGGATAACGCAGGTTAACGCAGGTCACTGGGATAACGCAGGTCACTGGGATAACGCAGGTTAACGCAGGTCACTGGGATAACGCAGGTTAACGCAGGTCACTGGGATAACGCAGGGAGACCATCTCACCTGCTCAACGTCTCCTCTCTTCGTTTTTCTGTAGGAAAGTTTGTTTTGCCCAGAAAACTTAGTGAGGTCAGCTCCGTGTCCTCAAAGTCATCCCACTCGTCACCCTTTAGGAGGCCTGTGCCATGGCCCCATCGCCGGCGTCCTCCACCCTTGGGTTTCGTCTGATATCTTAAGAAGTTGGCATTCTCAGCTTCCTGGGTCAACTGTTAAAAAAAGGAAATGGTGTATTAACAATCTCTATGGAGAGAGAAAGAAGAAAAACAGTTCAATTACATTTCTGAAGAATTCATCAACTTTCCATTCCTAACCATTTAATTTTGTATTCATTTAACAAGGTATTCTAACATTTAATGACATTACACTGATGAATGCTTGCCGTGCTCAAGTAGCCCTGGTTGGTGACTGAAAACTCACCTGGCTCTGCAAGCTCTTGTCAACAACGTAAGTTAAGCGGGTCTGTGGGACCCTCTCAGTCTCCTCCTGCTTCACCATGCGGTTGGGCTGCTCTCGCAACAGCTTTGAGTGCCTCTGGTACGATGGAACTGGGGTAGGGGCTGAGACTGGGGCTGGATGGATCTGTTGCAGGGGCCTGGACGAGGTGAAATGCTGATTTGGGGGCGCTGGCTGGGGAGGGGGCACTGGCTTGAGCAGCAGCAGTGGTTGTAGCTGCTGCAGGGGCTGCTGTAATGGTTGTGGTGGCTGTGGAGGTAGAGGACCAGGCTGAGGCCTGCCCTGCTCCAGGATCTGCTGAGGAGTGCCCAACGCCTGACCCACGTAGAAGTAGGAGTACCTGAGGGCCTGCAAATGGAGAATAAAATAATTGATTGGCTTTGAAGGATCCCTAAGCAGGACATATTAATCCGTTTACATGCCATTAAATGTTAGAATATCTAACCTGTTTAGCAATGTACAAGCTAACATAGCTTTAAATCGAATAATTATTTCAGTATTCACCATTCTATCGGTGGATGGTAAAATAACTATTCTAAGGATCCATTCTAAACATTTATTTTAGCATAGATTATAACAGAGATATGCCCCAGCCAGGGTTTGCTACATGGGCAGAGGCTGGCCTCTTCTTAGGGTCCCACTGGAGTAGGTCTCTCATCAGTTGGATGGCCTCAGTACTGGCGTTGGGAATCAGACTGCTCAGATTACTGGGGACACACTGGGGCCAGCGGAAATTCATGGCTGCTGACAACTGGAAACCCTCTAGCCAGTCATTCTAGAAGAAGTGGATCCAACACAATGATTATTGACGTGCTTATTTTACCATATAGTAATAAAATAGATAGATATAACCGTTTTTTAAATGTTATGACAAACATAATCTGTGAAGAAGTTTGTCATTTCAAAAGCACATTACACAACACTGATCACATCTTCAGTGAGGTTTGATTTATGTATTTAACACCACCACAAGACATTTTACATGACGATGTGAGGACAGTATAGCTTGCTTTTGGCTGATATTCTGGATCTAACAGCCCCAGAGAACAAGGCTACCTTCATTGGAGTTCCCAGGACTTGGCAGATTTTGAAGATGGTGTCCACTTCACTGGAGCCAGGGAACAGAGGCCTGAGGGTGTAAAGCTCTGCCATGATGCAGCCCACAGCCCACTGGTCTATCGGAGAGCTGTACGAGGTGGACCTCAACAACACCTCTGGAGCTCTGTACCTGGAAGACAACGCAGGGAAGGGAGAAGGGCTTTTTAGGCTGGTTGATACTCCCCATGAGAGAAATACAAGAGGTTTCATGTCACAAATTGACAGAAAATTAGACAAATAAATTCAGATATAACTAAATATGGTGTCAGTAATTAGGTTCCCATCCAATTGGCGAAGATTCTAAAATTCGCATTGAAAATATGCGCATTTTCCCACCAGTGGTGTTTCCACCAAACTCACGTGTGTGATGACGTAGTGCACACGAAATGCTTATGTTTTTATGTACCGGATAAAAATCTAAAGTTCAATGTGTTTCCATCAGACTTTCAAAGTGTTGCGTTAAATAGAAAATGTGTCTACTCTGGGCTTGGCACGTGCGCTCTAGCCAATAGCTCACAGATACAGTATGGGTAGGCTGGCCTACTGTATATGATGAGATTATGGATAAGAGCGAGAATATTTTTTCATTTGTCAAATGGCAGTTAAGCATCGATCATCATGTCACCAGAATAAGACCCTCAATATTTATTGGAAAGCAGCATCAAGCTCATCACCGTGCACTTTCACCACCCTGTGAAGTTCATCATAACTGATTTCATCTGTAGCCTTATAAACTGCATGGTTTCCCAAGTCGTAGTGAGAGGGCCAAATAGCATTTTATCGAGTGACTCAAAGTTTACTTTGATATTATAGCCTTCCCTGTAGCTCAGTTGGTAGAGCATGGTGTTTACAACACCAGGGTTGTGGGTTCGATTCCCACGGGGGGCCAGCACAGAAAAAAAAAAAAAAAAAAAAAAAGTATGATATGTATGAAATTGTATGAAATGTATGCATTCACTACTGTAAGTCGCTCTGGATAAGAGCGTCTGCTAAATGACTAAAATGTAAATGTAAATGTAATATGTGTGAGGGAAAAATTATGTATTCACCTTATTTGTTTGAGATTAATAGTTAGAAATGATTTACTTAAATACTGTAGTAAGATATTTCCTTCATCCTGAGTGAACTGAGAGGAGTTTTTTAAAGCTGGGGCTGGCAACTGATTAAGTGATGGCTAAGTAAAAACCTACAGCTGGCATTCCATAGATAAGATGCGGTGGGTGTTTCCGAGATAGAGAGAGCCTGGGGGAACAGAACAAAGGCCTCAGTAGTCCCAATCTTCCTGGCATCTGGGAGATGGCACCAGAGGCAGATGACCATAGGATGAACCCAAAGTGGCTTATCTATATGGGGGGGTTGAACCAGCTATGATTGAGCAATCTTGGTACGAGGTATATAAGGAACAGCATGGTCTGTAAAGGGTAGGCTCTCAGCCTAACAGTCAAGACTGTTGAGTTGACGGTTTCATTATTGCAATAATTAATCGATATTAAATAAAGATGATTGTTTGAAGAAATTACTTTCTCAGTACTGAAATTCCACGACATATGATGGTTATTATATCAATATTTGCACATAAAGGCGTTTCCACTGCCATTTCTCGCATTATTAACTTTACAGACACAAAAATATCCCACCATGTCGAATTAACAAATGATCTGTAGGCATTTATACAATTGTACCGAAACGTCCTTTTTCCATCTCAAATGGCGGGATTTTTTTTATATACGGTATGACTTTACTTGCATAAAAACTCTGGATAGAAATGTGGTTAGTGACACATAAACCCATCATATGGAGGTAACAAAACTAACCATCTTGTTGAAACATAATCTGTGTATGGTGGCCGAGATCTTATCTCACGGGCAAGCCCAAAGTCAGCTATTTTCACCAGCTCTGGACCCATGCACAGAAGATTCTCAGGTTTCATATCCCTGTGAAAAAATCCTGAGGGGAAAATCATACAGTGAGCATACAAAGTAACAAGTAAAAAGCATTAGCAAAAAGAAAGTGCTAGTGTATCATTCTAATCATACCATGCTTATGAATAAAAGCTAATCCCTGCAGTATCTGGAACATAATATTTCGCACGGCAGATTCAGGGAACAGCCGAGACCTGTAACATGATACAAATAACAATATATGAGCTATGATTTTGACCTACTGACATTTATCCCCAAAGCACTAAACCCATTTCAAATAGCCTAAAATATAGGCTATTTGAATCAAAAAAGCGATATTTACCTGTCTTTCATTAGTTGATACAAGTTCTCCTTCATGTATTCAAACACAAAGTACAAGTGGTCATTTTCCCGTATAACCTCCTTGAGTTTGACCACATTCGCATGGTTGAGTTTCTTCAAGGACTGAAAGGAGTGAACGAATTAGATGGTACCTTAGCAATCAAGACAAAGCATGAGGGAAATAACCTCAATCTGTAAATCATCAAAAACAGCTCTGCAACACTCCATCATGGCTAGACTTAGATACCACAGGATGCTGCTGAGGGGAGGACGGCTCATAACAACGGCTGAAACGGCGCAAATGGAATGGCATCAACCACCTGGAAACCATTTGTTTGATGTATTTGATACCATTCCAATAATTCCGCTCCAGCCATTACCACGAGCCCGTCCTCCCCAATTAAGTTGCCGTCGGCCTCCAGACTTAGATACATAAAAAGGTAAGACATAGAAGATCTGACCCTTAAAACCGGCATACAACAAATACGCTTTAGTTCAAAATAAAAACATTGATTGACAATCAAAGCATGAATAAACTGTATATCATCTTGGGTACAGTGTGGAGAACAACTGGTATTTCTTAAGGTGCAGCCTTTAGGGATTTCTTTATGCTTTATAACTCAGGTGTAATAAAGAAAACTAGAGCAGATCATGGTAAATGCGGGTGAAGTTTTCCCATGCGCTGAAAAGTATGGAGGTAAATGGAGGCAACTTTCACCATGCCATAGTTTTGAGTAGAGGGGAAAGTCATTATGGGTCTTGGTGGTGGCTCATGCTATTTACAGCTGACATTCTAACCAAGATCCCCGGAGGGCTGGTTTCTTCTAGAATGATGCTACGCTCCTTTGGATTCAAGCTCTCGGCAAAGAATGAATGTCTGGGTCTGAGTGAGGAACTAGAGAGTTAAAATCCAAAGAAAGTACACACAAGAGTCACCTTCTAGATTCTCTGTGCTGGTTTCTGTGGTTCTGAGTAGAGGTGGAATTTAAATGGTGGTACAAAAACACTAATTGGTGAAACAGTAGATAACAACTGAAAGCATAGGCTGTATTCTTTAGGCTGCCCTATACCGGTGTGGTGCAGTGCAGTGCCTACCCTTTCCACCACTGCTGAAAAAAAATCCTAGGGGAAGCGCTGCAATAGGTGGAGCATTTTACCCACAAGCATCATATCTGGGAAGGAGAACTTACTATGACCTCACGAAGATTCATGCATTCCTCCCATGAGTAGAATTTTCTCTTCATTCTGAAACAAATATGCAATCATTTATTTAGATTTAGATGCACTATTGTAAAGTGGTTGTTCCACTGGATATCATAAGGTGAATGCACCAATTTGTAAGTCGCTCTGGATAAGAGCGTCTGCTAAATTACTTAAATGTAAATGTACATTTATGATTAGCCTAACTGAATTAAAGGACCAACATATCATAGATCATACTTTTTATTGTAAAACATATTGGGACTCTTTTCATTGATATAAGAAGTTTGATGAATACGCATAAAATGTATGATTGAAAAGAGCAGGTTTATAACATGTAGGCCGAGTCCCTGTCCATTTCAATCTCAAGAGAACGACGCCACCAACATCATAGATTTATGCAACTAGTCTGTGGCTGCCCAACCCCCCACATACTTCCTGTCAAAGCTATAACTAGAAGCCAGAAGTTTTCATGATGCTGCCCAAAGGTACTTACCATCAGGTGCCTTTTTTTCAAATCAGCCAAATAGGTGGGCCTGTCAGTCATCCGTGCACTTTCATTCGTCTACATCTGCCTAGACAGCTGTCAGCTTAACCACGCGTGGGATTGGCCACCGGCTAATGCCATTCCTAGCGAATCCCACAGGCACTGGCAGCTAATTTTACTACACGGCTTAGCAGCTACAACAACTTGTAAGCTGAAGCCCTTCAATTTAGGTACCAGAGGATAATATGTAACCTACACTATACACCAACCCTTCAAAAGATGGGACTGCAATTGCACACAGAGATCACAGCCATCTTTTTTGTTCATACTAACAAATGCTATGACAATGTGCACTCCACTCACTTCTTAATTGCGACCAGTTCTCCTGATTCCAGGCTGCGGCCGAGGATGACTGAGCCGTAGGTGCCATCTCCGAGCTGCCTGAGCGTGGTGTATCTATTCATTGTGCTGCCCTCTCCTCACCATCGCCCAGGGGCAGATCAGATCAATATGTGCTGAAGGAACACAAAGAGGTGGTAGGCTGAAGGAACACAGAGGTGGTAGGCTGGCAGCCCCCTGCAGCTGTTGAGTGTAACCAGGTGTTCCTGTGACAACAACAGTGGACCACAGGCACAGCTGGAGTACTCATGTTGTCATGGGCTTCTTGCCTCTTCCTGAGGAAAAGGCATGGGAAGGGGTGGGGTGTCATTAGAGGAAGCTATAGAACCAGACATTCAATCACAGGGGGGAAATATTCACTTATTTTTCCGTTTCCAGACAATACAAGGAATCTGAGACAGATGGTTTCTAATTTCATGCAAATTATCTTCTGACTAGACCTTCAACAGACAGTAGTCAGACTGTTTTAGCCTATTTCATTACTAGCTACCTAGCAAACGTTACCTACAGGGCAGGCATGCAGAAGATTTTAAGAGTAGAAAATATCTGGTCAGATTTCTGACCAGAATGTCATGTTATGGTTACATAGCTACTGCTGCAACGAGAAACAACAGATGTTGCAGTCGAGCTAAGGTTAACGTTAGCTAGACACACGACCAATCTTTGACTTCTGCTGATAATAATGACACAAAAAGCAAAGTCAAAATAGTTAAAAAGACACTCACCCAATCCGTTTCAACTCGAATAACGGACATTTGAAGACAACACCACTAAACTACTTGTATAGAGTGGAGCACACTCACTCACATTACCTCCAGGCCCATCACAACAAATCACAGCTGCGCGACCAAGGGCGTCGCAGATTTGCGTATTCTACATCAGTGGTGTTTGACTGAGGTTGGCAACCAATGTTATGTCACATTACTGCCATCTACTGGACTTGGTGTTCTTACCACATCTGACCAAGCCTGCGTACATAGCGTATCATCTCTGCTTTGACCAATCATTTATATAATGCCGCGTTCAAAAGAACTCGGAACTGGGAAATGTCCGACTTCAGTGCGTTCAAAACAACTGGGAACTCAGAAAAAATACGATTGCGAAAATTGATTTGAACGTGACGATAGGATATGCAATCCAGGGTTTATGCCGTGTTCAAAAGAACTGGGAACTAGGAAAAATATATAGTCAATTCATGACGTCAGTGGTTTGAAAGTCGGAGCTCTAGAAAGAGTCCCCGAGTTGGAATTCCAGCCACTGGTCGGCCATATTGGCACTCCCCAGAAGGAGCAGTCCTCCATAGCAATTAAATAGAATTCTACGGTATTTCATTAAATGTTTCAAGAACAAAATAACATGTATTTAAGATACATTTTTTTTTGCAGTAGGGACAGTAACAGAACTTTCAAGAAACTATACTTTAAAGAACACGTTTTATATACTTTTTCATCTTTCATTTTTCTGTTTATCTCACATAATATATTTTAAAAGTATGCATTAAGGTGTCTGAAATAGAATCAACGTGGCAAAAACAAATGTAGACATTAATAAATGCATTTCTATAGCTTTCAAAATATTTTTTACACAGTGAGGGAGTGCCAAGATGGAGGTGTGGTGGCTTCAAAACAGTGCCCCCTGGGTGCAATCTAGTGTATATGTAACAGTGTAGGTTCCGTCCCTCTCTTCGCCCCAACCCGGGCTCGAACCAGGGACCCTTGCACAGATCAACAACTGACACCCCACGAAGCATCGTTACCCATCGCGCCACAAAAGCCGCGGCCCTTGCAACGCAAGGGGAAACCCTACTTCAAGTCTCAGATAGAGTGACGTCACCGATTGAAACGCTATTAGCGCGCACCACCGCTAACTAACTAGCCATTTCACATCGGTTACATATATATAAATCATTGGACCTCATACCAACCCAATCTTCAACACATATTGCCATGTCATCTTGTTATGTTGCGTCAGTTGGAGTTGACTAACATTAGCCTCTTCAGCAGCTTCACAGTTAGCAAGCTTCACCAAGCTTTCGTAGCTGCCAACCCACCCTCCCTGCTTGGGTCCAGGTGACCTTTCCTGTTTCTACCCCCTCTACCAGTTGCATCACTGGTGTCAGAAGTGGGAAGGCGCATCTGTGAAGCTTTCGAAAGAGTTGGTATAATGAGATGCTTGAAGATCTGAAGGGTCTGAATAAGTATATGGAAGAGCTTCCACCAAATTGCTTCCACCTTACAGATCTGCTAGGGAGGGTTAGGGAACTTGGCTGGCCGAGTAATGAGTATGGAGGAGCAGGGGTCCAAGGTGCTTTGCTGGTGACACTGTCAGTGATTTATTTAGAATTCAAGGGACACTTAACCAGCATGGCTACCACAGCATTCTGCAGCGATACGCCATCCCATCTGGTTTGGGCTTAGTGGGATTATCGTTTGTTTTTCAACAGGACAATGACCCAACACACCCTCAGGCAGTGTAAGGACTATTTGACCAAGAACGAGAGTGATGGAGTGCTGCATCAGAAGACCTGGCTTCCACAATCCCCCAACCTCAACCCAATTGAGATGGTTTAGGATGAGTTGGACCGCAGAGTGAAGGAAAAGCAGCCAACAAGTGCTCAGCATATGTGGGAATTCCCTCAAGACTGTTAGAAAAGCATTCCAGGTGAAGCTGGTTGAGAGAATGCCAAGAGTGTGCAAAGCTGTCATCAAGGCAAAGGGTGGCTACTTGGAAGAATCTAAAATATAAATTATATTTTGGATTGGTTGAACACTTTTTTGGTTACTACATGATTCCATGTGTGTTATTTCATAGTTTTGATGTCTTCACTATTATTCTATAATGTAGAAAATAGTAAAAATAAATAAAGACCCTTGAATGAGTAGGTGTATCCAAACTTTTGACTTGTACTGTATGCTGGGAGTCTGTGATTGGCTGTTTTTAGGGTGGGACAGAGGTGAGGGTACCACCTTTTTTTATGTTATGAAGTTTAATAAAATAAAACATTTGGGTCCATCTCAATAGCATAAAGTGGCTTCTTCATTTCCTTCATCTGCACTGAAGGAAAATTAGTTAGACAGGTAAAGCTAATTCCTAGTAGAAGAGAGGGATCCACCATATTGCTTTTACGAGTCCTGTTTTTCCAAGTTGTGAGAAGAAAAGAAGCCAATTCAGACTATATTGAGATGAACCTCAACTTTCTCTTTCATAACAACAACACTCCCTACATGGTACAGTCAGGAATCAGGATCACTCTAAGATGGAATGATTTTAGCAAAAGTTTTGCTAAGTTTTTTGCTTTTTTGTGTGACCCATGTACCAGCCTACAACAAAATCATTAAAGCAGAAAGGTAGAAACTTCTGTGATAAGTGTGCTGATATAGTGTAGAATAGTTAGTCACGTGGTGTACTGACGTCACGCCCACACACCCTTGTAAGTGGATTTCTGGCTACACACAGTACTCAGCACGTCGTCGAAATGGCTGCATTTCTGCGATCCCTCAAATTTCCACGTTGTGTTGTCCGTTTTTCTGACCGTGATCTGTAGACCCTTTCCTGAAAACGTTTACGGACAACAGAAGAGCTTACAGATAAGCCATAATGGTAGCTCAATGTCATTTGTTTTTTAGGCTAATCCTTGCACACGGCTACTTGTTGTCGAGCTAGCTAGCTAGCTAACGTTAGCTAGGAAGTATGGTCACTTTTTTATTTTTTTTTGAAGTATGGTCACCCACGCCTTCTGCTGGTGGTTGCATGATGTGTCCCGTAGTCGTAAACATGCATGTAAAAAATGTAACCGTTAACTATGCAAGTCTGTTAAGAACAACTTCTTATTTACAATGACGGCCAAACCCTAAACCGGACGATGCTGGGCCAATTGTGGGCTGCCCTATGGGACTCCCAATAACAGCCTGGAATCGAACCAGGGTCTGTAGTGACGCCTCTAGCACTGAGATGCAGTGCCGCTCGGTAGTCCCACAATGATACGAACTAGTTAACGTTCGCTAACTAGTTAGCTACTGGTAGTTAATGTATTGATACATTAAAAATGACCAGCTGTCAAAAGATGAATAGACAAGCTAACTGTCTGAAAAGTAAATTACTGGCAATGTGGCACGTTAAACCATGCTTGCTTCCTGTTCGTCACATGAGGTAACGTTAAGTTAGTGCCTTGCTGGGCAGAGGCAAAAGCCAATGCAGTTCGTCTCCAGTTAGCTAGCTATGTGTTCTACTTAACGTGTGCACATTGTGCATGCTACACCTCAAAGTAACTTCAACCGTGATCCCATCCTCCTTGAATATTTGTTGGGCTTGTCTTTCTGTCCAACCACATTACTCCCATAAACAAGGCTTGTATTTAGTTAATGACTTAAATATTTGCTGTGTTTATTTCAACCCTATTTGTTAGACAGCCAAACAGTCCATGTTTGTGATTCTCTGCCATGTTTAGGCCTAGTTATTTTAACAAAACCATTTTTTCTTCCCAGGCTGAAAGCGTTATCAATTCTCTTGGCATTGTAGAAGATCAAGATGGAGAGAATGGAAGTACTGATGATGCAAACCTCCACGTAAGATGACTTGTTTGACAGAATATTTTGTATTGTTATTTATTTATCCATTATTTAACTAGGCAAGTCCGTTAAGAACAAATTCTTATTTACAATGACGAGCTACCCCGATCTAACCCGGACGACGCTGGGCCATTTGTGCGCTGCCCTATGGGACTCCCAATCACGGCCGGTTGTGATACAGACCGGAATCAAACCAGAGTCTGTAGTGACGCCTCTAGCACTGAGATGCAGTGCCCTAGACCGCTGCGCTACTCGGGAGCCCCACAATACAAAGTCTACACAATTATTGTTACGTCTCAGGATTGCGTGATAATGAAGACTTTTTAAATGTAGAAATCCATATTGACTATTACATTTTTTTCATGATTGCAGACATGTACTCAGTTATGATTAACAAAGCTTAGACGATGGAGTGTTGTAGCTCATGCTTTGTCATTTTGTGTGTGTACACATTAAAGTCTTAAAGGCACCCGGTGTATTTTTGTGGGTTGGCTGAAGATTATGACCACTTGCCCTGAGAAATTTTACAAGCTTTTTACATGCAGAAGTGCTATATTATATTGGTTGCTATTCACCTACACATAGGGGAGGAATCAGAAAGATCAGTACTGGAGTTCTGTGTTTTGGTTGTTCTCAGTAAAAAAAAATATATATCAAGCAGGTCTTAACTTGCCGGATTTCCATCAATTGTCATTCTTTTACTTAAACAATGGGGAGGAACTTGAAAGATCCGTTTTGGGCTACTGGAATGCTTTCTTGTTTTCACCTGCCCATTGGAGTAACCTCAGAGCAGGTTAAACTTACTAGACTGCTCACTTTACTTGACCCAGGCATTAAGAAAACGCTTCATGTCAGTCACTTGTACATCATTGTCCATATGTCTAGGTGGAGCTCAATGTGTTCAGGGCCCAGTGGATGTCTGAACTGAAGCCCAACTCTGCGTCCAATGGGGGGAACCGAGGACTGTCGTCGAGAGCTGCAGACTTGAAAAGAAAACAGGAACTGGCCCGGGAGGAAAAAGTCAGCCATTTTGTTTCAGCCATTTAGAATAGTAGTTTTACAACAGATTTGACTGCATGCTAATAGTCATCTTCACTATTGTTACCATCTTTTGTTTCTTTGTCTTAGGCCAGAGAGTTGTTCCTTAAAGCTGTTGAGGAAGAAGAGAATGGAGCTGTTTATGAAGGTATGCATGTCTGTGAGACAAGTTGGGAATAAAGGGATGGTTCACCCAATTACAAAGTAACACATTGGTTTCCTTGCCCTCTAAGCAGTCTATGGACAAGGTATGACAGAAATCCATGCTTTGGTTTAGTAATATTTCAGCATTTGTGGCAAAACTCATTCAAGTCATGGAACCGATATAATTTATTTGTGTGCCATGTCTAAAGGAGTCCCTTGATGGATTCTATAGGGCTTGAAGATAGGTAGGGGCCTCAGTCACTCACTGGTTTCCTTGTTGTGATGTGCTAATGATCATAGTATGTATCTAAAATTGATTGTGAAGCTCAACAAAGTACCTTAATGATGATTATAAAATGATGTGGCAAAAAATACTAATATCAGTCCCATGACTTGAATGGGATTCTTGTGTGACTAGTTGGGATTGGGAATAATGGTTTTACATAAAAGCATAGCTAAACCCTTTTCCTGCCCTAATTTGCAGCAATTAAGTACTATCGCAGGGCAATGCAGATTGTGCCTGACATCGAGTTCAAAATCAACTACAGTCGTTCCCCTGATCCAGATGGCGGGTAAGTCTTTTTATCTTAATACTTTGGCAATTTGTAACACTACAATGAATAGCGTACACATTGAAAGTGTGCGCCATCTGAACTCATTGTCCCTCCTCTTTTCCATACAAGTCCTACCATGTGTGACACTGCATATCTGTTTCCTAGCAATGAGAATGACATGGATGGTGAAATAGAGGATCTACTGGCCTACTTCCATCAGCAGCTCACTCTGCAAGACAACTCTCTGAAGATATGTGTTCCTGAGGTGGATATGGCTCAGATGCACATCTCAGGTAGGGAGGGAGAGCTCAGGCAATAATAATATATGCCATTTAGCAGATGACTTTATCCAAAGCAACTTAGTCATGCGTGCATACATTTTACGTATGGCTGGTACCGGGAATCGAACCCAGTACCCTGGCATGACAAGTGCCATGCTCTACCAACTGAGCTACAAAGACCACTGCAATTCAGGTCCTAGACTGAAGACATGAATAACATGTAAAAAGTAATGTTGGCACCTTGCATAATATGCTCCCACAGTGGCTTACTAAGACACACACAGTGTTTCAATCCCACTGGGATCTTGGTCAGGATGGAAACGTCTCAATTAAACCACTGTCTGGAAGCATATTAGATTGGCACTACTCTATTATTATACTGTATTTACGGTCTGGTTTCTGTCCCCAGCCCTGCCCCCAGAGGTCTTGATGTACATCTTCCGTTGGGTTGTGTCCCGTGATCTGGACCTGCGTGCCCTGGAGCAGCTCTCCTTAGTCTGTAGAGGCTTCTACATTTGTGCTAGGTCAGACCATAGACTATACAAATCCAACATATTTTCAATGAACATGGCTTGGATTCATTTGAATTCACGCCAGTGCTGTGAATGACTGGTCCTTACACTTGATCAAAACAGGCTCCTAAATGACGTATTGTTTTTCAAATGAAACAGAGATGATTATTTCCCCTCGGTGTTGATATTTCCTCAGGGACCCAGAGATTTGGCGTTCGGCCTGTCTGAGAGCGTGGGGCCGGAGCTGTACCAAACTGGTGCCCTACAACTCCTGGAGGGAGATGTTTCTTGAGAGGCCACGTGTGCGCTTTGATGGTAAACATTTAAGGAACATTAATTATTTATCATTCTTAGAGTAACAAAAACCCTTCTAATATAAGTGGGATTGTTTCATAGACTAGTCTATTTCTTCAATACCAATGCACAATTGGCATGTCTAGCATAAGTTGCATAGCTAAAACTAGATTGTTTTATTTGGTAAATTCAATCTGTGGTTTTCAATGTTGATTTTGCAGGTGTTTACATCAGCAAGACGGCATACATCCGTCAGGGAGAGGAGTCCCTTGATGGATTCTATAGGGCTTGGCACCAAGTGGAGTATTACAGGTAGGGGCCTCAGTCAGTCACTGGTTTCCTTGTTGTGATATGCTAATGATCTATCATGCAGTCAGACAAGACTAGGTGTACTGTTTGTGTCCCCAGATATCTGCGTTTCTTCCCTGATGGCCAAGTCATGATGCTGACCACGCCTGAGGACCCACTGGTCACTGTTCCCCGTCTGCGTAGCAGGAACACCAGGTATTTACAACATACACTCCAGGCTTAGATGACAGTGTAACATTTCAGGGCAATAATGTTAGTTTTCTTTTTTTGTCAGAACGGTTTGATTTGTAACATTAATGGCTTTAATTTTCCCTTTACACAGGGTGGAGTCCATTATGTGTGGTCATTATCGTCTGTCGCAGGACACAGACAATCAAACCAAAGTCTTTGTTGTTGTCTCCAAGAGAAAAGAAGAGGTGAGAGAAGTTACAGCATTGGACAGGGATAACTTGATGTGGAAAGTTATTTGCATATTTTCCATTCCTGTTATAACTTAAACCCAACAAGATAGGCAGTTTCCTCACACATTAACTGGGTCAACTGGTGCAGTGCAGGACACAGAATACAAGAAGAAAATTACAAATGTCCAAATCGTTAACACTTCAGACTTTTTAGACCCATGTCATCGTCCACAGATGATTTGAAGAGTGCTTTGGCTGTCCCGTTCTGACTCCCTGTGTGTGTTCTCTTGACAGAAGGTGGCAGAGTACCAGAGAATCTCTCGGTTCTGCCGGCGGAACCCAGCGGCGCCCGAGACAGAACACAGCTTTCACGTGGGACTACAGTTGTCCTCTGGGGGGCGCCAGAGCTTCAACAAGCTGAATTGGATCCACCATTCCTGCCACATCACCTACAGGTAATACATTGGTTAGCCAGGGTTTTGATTTTGACAGCATTCAATCTATGAATGTCATTGCAAGAGAAAAATGATTGGGAACATGACATTTGATATTAATGTTGCCTTTTTCCTGCAGATCCACCGGAGAGACAGTTGTCACTGCCTTCGACTTGGACCAGATGTACGCATCTTTTTACTTTGCACGCGTGAAGAGCTACACAGCATTTTCTGAACGCCCATTGTAGGGCAGCCGAGACAGAAGAGTTTACACGTCACCTAGACTAAATGCATAACTCTCTTCCTGTTGGTTTGTGGCTGAAATTATGTTTTTTAATGAATGTATGTATACCAATCAACTTGCATCTGCTTCTAATCTTATGGTGTGACTGGGTCACATAGCCATTATGTTTTTGGCTGTCACAGAAAACAAAAATCCTTCCTTCTTTTAAAGACTGGATTGATGTCCAGTATGATGATGTAAAATGGCATTAGTAGGATGTTTTTCACCTGTTCCCAACAATGAATGTTTTCACATCCTTGTTAATTCTCTAAGCTATTTTCTCCCATCTGGGAGATCAACTGGAATAAACACATGTGGGAATTACGTAGTTGTTTTTCTTGTCAGATTTAGGATGAGAGGGGACACACTCAACAGTAGTGTACTAAGCATTGCATTTGACTGCTCAAAGCATTTGGGATAATATATTGCACTATAAATTGAAGTTTTGAATTAAATTACATTTTTTCGGTGGTTGTAGCTGCCTGGTGCAGTGAAAACATGTGGCCTACTTTGGTACAGTAGTTAACTAGCTTGTTCACTAGCTTTTACAATCCAGGAAATTGAATCCGTGCAGCAAACTGAAATCTAAACAGTGCTGTCATCTGTGACTATAAAGCGTAAAGTGTGCACACACACCAACAACCAAAACACAACTCTGATAGAGTTCTTACACAACCCCAATCATAATACAACACTGCCCCATACCCAACACAAGAAAAAATCCCAGGCACACATAATCCACCTATTACATATTCTAGGAACCCAGGGCTGAAAAGCTGAAACGGATTAGAAAAATATTTGATCTACTACATTAAATTTGTATCGGATTACAAAATATGATGATTGGAAGCTTGCTGCGTCGCATCACTACCTTATCGTATTAAAGGTTCTCTTAGCAAAATTTATCTAAATGAAATTGATGGTTGAATGCAAAAATTCAATTTAAAATTAGCTTTCTTCATGATAATGGTGAAATCTGATCTTTTCACATGACCTTTGATAGTTGTCCAGGTGTCGTGTTGGTGTGTGTCCTCATGAGCACTGTCATAATACTGTCATGTTTTCATCCTCTTCAAGGTCATGATTATAACTCATGGATCAAAGTCTGGGGATTGAAAACAGAGTATTCCCCATGTGATACTTTGGTTCACCAACCAGGGAAAATTAACATACAACAGAGGAAGAAATCATCAGAGATTTGTGAAATAACAATCCCCACAAGCCTGAAATTATGATTACTTATGGAGTGCATAACTGAATACACACGTTAAAATGATTTATATCTATAATATAAATAATAAGCTTACTGTAAAATAGCTGGCTTAATAATAAGGAGCGAGAGATACTGTAGCTAGGGAATATCCGTGTAAGTGATAATTGCAATGTGCCCTGAGGGTGATGATGCTAATGAGGAAGCAGTAATGGCTGTGGCTTGATCAGAGTGCTCCATCTAGATTCTAGAATGATGCCTGAAATACATCATGGGAGATCCACTGGAAGCATGAATGCTTTTATTAATTCCAATCTCAGTGACATTACAAATGCAACAGCTTCGAGGCTGGCTTCACTTGCATTGTTAGAAAGCTGAGTACATTTCTACAGATTACTGTGGATACAAATCTGATTTTGCAGTCTATTCATAGATTGTGAGGACATAATAATGTTGTGTCCTGCTGTTTCTCTCTCAAAACGGCATTCATCTGACCACATTTCAACAGTTGATGACATAATTCATCTGACCACATTTACAAAAGTTGATTACATCATTCATCTGACCACATTTCAACAGTTGATGACATAATTCATCTGACCACATTTACAAAAGTTGATTACGTCATTCATCTGACTACATTTCAACAGTTGATGACATCATTCATCTGACCACATTTACAACAGTTGATTACATAATTAATCGGACCACATTTCAAAGGACACCCAGAACTGCATCATTTATCTGGCCACAATTACAACAGTTGATTACACCATTCATCTCACCATATTTCAACAGTAGATTACATCCTTCAGTTGATTTAGCTTGTGTTTAAACAGGCAACCCAATTCTGATATTTTTTCCACTAATTGCTCTTTTGACCAATCACATCAGATCTACTTCTGAGCTGATCTAATTGGTCAAAAGACCAATTAGTGAAGAAAAAAAATCTGCATTGGGATACATGTGTAAACGCAGCCATAGAGAAGCATTTCCACTTTTCAGTGCTAAGTGGCTTTAAATGGCTTTCATTGCGAGACACATCTCTACAACAGAAGTTGCCGATTTGGCCCCTGCATTTCCTAATTAAGGCATACATGGACTACAATACAATTCCATAACGAAAGGAACAAGTTAAACATATAGGTAGCAACATCTATTAAGGCAACGCTTTGAAGAAAACACAATAGTCACATCATGGCTTGATGTAACTTTTATCCTGATTCAATCTAATGAGGCAAACACTAGTGTAAGAGGGAGGAATGGGTTTAAAACACAGCACATATATATATAAACTATATTAAATATGATAGAGTTTAAGTTTAGTTTATAATTGTATTCATTGTTTTCTGCATTCCATGGAGATGAGGTTGAAATTCTAAGCATACAGATGACAGTAAAATGGTGACTTTGGGTTCAGAGAGATAATGAGAATACATGTCATATAATAATAATAATAATAATAATAATAATAAGCCATTTAGCAGACGCTGTTATACAAAGTGACTTACAGTCATGCATGCATACATTAATACGGTAATATCATATCGGGCTGAATTCTGAGGGTTGAGTAGACACATTTAACTATTTCAACATACTTCATCTACTTTTAACACAATCCATGACACTATCAGTGTGATTTTAGCTTTTTGTTGTATAATGTGTTGCAATAAAGTAGGAAATAAATATTCCAACTGGGAAAAGATTAGATAGAAACTAAATTGCTACCGTAGAGGAATAGTCACGGCCACCCAGAACTAAAATCGCATAATTGAGTCAGATGCTCGATTTATGTTACCTGCATCTGTCCACAACAGATTAGGGCTCTCATAAAATGTCCTTGTACGTAAACTATTGCTACAACAACAGCAATATCTAAAGCAAGACCTAAAATAAAATTGTGAATTTATAGTATTTGTTGTTCACATATTGTTCTGATCAGTGCCATTTGATGGCCAAATACTTTTCAAACCTGTTTAACTGATACAGACAATAGACAAATCTATTATTGCAACTGGTTTTAAACTAAACTTTACAATGCAAACAATGAAGGTGAACCTCTCTAAAGTTACTCAGTGGACACATTTGACACTGTGACAGCGTTGTCTCTACGCAAGGGAATCCCCAAAATAGATTTGGTCGTGATTTGTCCAATCAGGACACAATCTAGCATGTAGACAAGTGCATATGTTGTGAATTAAAACATGGAAAACATTGTTATTTCTGTATGGGTCAAGGTTGCTTAATAAAGCCATGTCCCACCAGACATAGTTGAAGATCTTGTGCAGCATTAAACTGAAGTGGGTCTCTGGGGCTGTGCTGTGCTCCCTCTGCTATCCTTGTTACTTAACTGTAAAGAACTTCGATTCAATATGAATAATAACAGGCTGCGGTGTGCAAAACGTTAGGAATCTCTTTCAGATAAACATGGCTTTTTGTATATTGTGAATAAACTAGCTATGCTCTTCTAATACATTTCTTTATAAGAAATACTACATCTCTCCTAGCAATATTACATACATAATAGATATGCACAAAAGTTAGGATTGTGAGGTTATTCAAGCTTCAGTCCACCCGCACTTTCCTGTGTGTAATGGTTTCCGTGGGTGTCACCCCATTTGCATGGCCATTCAGTGAATCAACAGAGACATTCTGGTGATACTCCTTTTGTGAAACACGGTGTTTCTTGTAAGTCTAAAAACAGAGGGAAGAAGTCAACACATTAGGATGTGCTCAAAATCTGAAGAACACTACTGTAGACAACAATGCACAGTTTTATTTAACCCCGTCACCACCAGTGTAAAATACTTAACACCATAATGAATTGAAATCATGTCTAATTAATGCAATAGTTTTACATTTGCTCACCTGAATGTAGAAGTTTGAGAAAAAGGCAATAAGCGAGGCCATATAGAATATTTGGAAAAACAGCCAGCCTCTGGGGAAACCACATGGCCAAATGACTGCACAGATGGTCTGGTACATGGTCAAAAAGAATTGAATCTATAGAGGAATGAGACAAAACTCTAATTAATTGTTTGTAAACTAAGTCAACATCAATACGCACATGCACGTACAGTATGCATAAATAAATACCATTGATCAAATGGCCTACAGAATACCTTAAATGGATGGGGGAAATATTGCACTTTCAATCTATACCAATGGTTCATGTTTTTGTTTCATCTCATAGGGCCTTTGTCACATTCACTAAAACCCTGAGATTGGCTGAGCTATACACTGGATGACACAGGGGGTTGGTGGCACCTTAATTAGGGAGAACAGGCTTGTGGTAATGACCGGAGCGGAATCAGTGGAATGGTATCAAATACATCAAACACAGGGTTTACAGGTGTTTGTTGCCATTCCATTTGCTCCGTTCCGGACATTATTATGAGCCGTTCTCCCTTCGGCAGCCTCCACTATGGTTGATAGAGATGGAATTTCACGTCCATAGTTGAGGTTTGAAACAGGGACATGCAGGCTCACCAGCTGGCCTTGTGTGATGTATTTCTTCCACCATAGATAGGGCCGTATGGCCGGGACAGCAGAGAGCCCATAGTAAGAGTACATCAGGACATGGATGAAGCTGTTGAGGGAGGCACCAAAGTAGGCTAAGGAAGAGACAGGAGAGAGGGGGTGGATGAATCATCTAGAGTACAGTAGCAGGGTCAAAGACATCAGCGAAATACGCAATTACCATTCTTGTTGTTTTATAATAGTAAGAAATAATCGCATCAATGGCATACAGTAGAAAGCAGCTGAGGTGTTCATTCTCAGAGAGTCCACTGTAAAACACAGAGAGCTGTAATACGTAGGTCAGTGTCCTATTCTATGACACAGTGTGCCACACCGTCAGGGTAAAGCAATTAGGAGTTGAGTGTATGGTACATCACTGAAAAAATACATGCTGTGCAGTCCCGAAATAGCAGTAGGTTCAATTCACACTTGATTCCTTTACCATTTAACAACAGATCAACGTCACTTATCTCAGTCCCAGAATAAATTCAAGACAAACATGTCATCTATAACACCTGTATAGCTACTTAAAAATATAACATACCATGTATATACAGTACACTTTTAGGGGAAAAAAAAGGTGCTTTCTAGAACCTAAAAGGGTTATTTGGCTGTCCCCATAGGATAACCCTGAAGAACCCTTATTGGTTCCAGGTAAAAACACTTTTGGGTTCCATGAAAAACTTGTCCAGAGGGTTCTGTGGCTCGGTACTGGTACCACCTGTATATAGCCTCGTTATTGTTATGTCATTTTCTTGTGTTACTTCTTGATTTGATTTGATTTTTTTAAAACTTTAGTTTATTTAGTAAATAAAACTATATTTATTCAACTGCATTGTTGGTTAAGGGCTTGTAAGTAAGCATTTCACAGTAAGGTCTACACCTGTTGTATTCGGCGCAGCCCCCTCCTGTACTCTCTGTTCACCCATGACCGCGTGGCCATGCACGCCTCCAACTCAATCATCAAGTTTGCAGATGACACTACAGCGGTAGTCCTGATTAACAACAACGACGAGACGGCCTACAGGGAGGAGGTGAGGGCCCTCGGACTGTGGTGTTAGGAATATAACCTCTCACGCAACGTCAACAAAACAAAGGAGATGATCGAGGACTTCAAGAAACAGCAGAGGTAGCATCCCCAATCCACATTGACGGGACAGTAGCAGAGAAGGTGGAAAGTTCCTCGGCGTACACATCACAGACAAATTAAAATGGTCCACCCACACAGACAATGTGGTGAAGAAGGCGCAGCAGGAGGCTGAAGAAATGCTTGTCACGAAAAACACAAACTTTTACAGATGCACAATCAAGAGCCTCCTGTCAGGCTGTATCACCGCCTGGTACAGCAACTGCTCCGCCCACAACCGCAAGGCTCTCCAGAGGGTAGTGAGGTCTGCACAACGCATCACCGGGGGCAAACTAACTGCCCTCCAGGACACCTACACCACCCGATGTCACAGGAAGGCCAAAAAGATCATCAAGGACAACAACCATCTGAGCCACTGCCTGTTCACCCCGCTATCATCCAGAAGGCGAGGTCAGTACAGGTGCATCAAAGCTGGGACCGAGAGTCTGAAAAACAGCTTCTATCTCAAGGCCATCAGACTGTTAAACAGCCATCACTAACAGAGTGGCTGCTGCCAACATACAGACTCAAATCGCTTGCCACTTCAATAAAGGAAATAAATGGATTTAATAAAGGTAACACTAGTCACTTAAATAACGCCATTTTAATCATGTCTACATATCCTACATTACTCATCTCATATGTACAGTTGAGGTCGGAAGTTTACATACACCTTAGCCAAATACATTTAAACTCGGTTTCACAATTCCTGACATTTAATCCTAGTAAAAATGCCCTGTCTTAGGTCAGTTAGCATCACCACTTTATTTTAAGAATGTGAAATGTCAGAATAATAGTATGATTTATTTCAGCATTTATTTCTTTCATCCCTTCCCAGTGGGTCAGAAGTTTACATACACTCAATTAGTATTTGGTAGCATTGCTTTTAAATTGTTTAACTTGGGTCAAACGTGTCGGGTAGCCTTCCACAAGCTTCCCACAATAAATTGGGTGAATTTTGGCCCATTCCTCCTGACAGGTAAGGTTTGTCAGGTTTGTAGGCCTCCTTGCTCGCACACGCTTTTTCAGTTCTGCTCACAAGTTTTCTATGGGATTGAGGTCAGGGCTTTGTGATGGCCACTCCAATACCTTGACTTTGTTGTCCTTAAGCCATTTTGCCACAACTTTGGAATTATGCTTGGGGTCATTGCCCATTTGGAAGACCCATTTGTGACCCAGCTTCAACTTCCTGACTGATGTCTTGAGATGTTGCTTCAATATATCCACATAATTTTCCTACCTCATGATGCCATCTATTTTGTGAAGTGCACCAGTCCCTCCTGCAGCAAAGCACCCCCACAACATGATGCTGCCACCCCCGTGCTTCATGGTTGGGATGGTGTTCTTCAGCTTGCAAGCATCCCCCTTTTTCCTCCAAACATAATGATGGTCATTATGGCCAAACAGTTCTATTTTTGTTTCATCAGACCAGAGGACATTTCTCCAAAAAGTACGATCTTTGTCCCCATGTGTAGTTGCAAACCATAGTCTGGCTTTTTTTATGGCTGTTTTGGAGCAGTGGCTTTTTCCTTGCTGAGCGGCCTTTCAGGTTATGTTGATATAGAACACGTTTAAATGTGGATATAGATACTTTTGTAACTGTTTCCTCCAGCATCTTTACAAGGTCCTTTGCTGTTGTTCTGGGATTGATTTGCACTTTTCGCACCAAAGTACATTCATCTCCAGGAGATAGAACGCGCCTCCTTCCTGAGAGGTATGACGGCTGCGTGGTCCCATGTTGTTTATACTTGCGTACTATTGTTTGTCCCAAGGATGAACCAGACTTGTGGAGGCCTACAATTTTTTTTCTGAGGTCTTGGCTGATTTCTTTTGATTTTCCCATGATATCATGCAAAGAGGCACTGAGTTTGAAGGTAGGCCTTGAAATACATCCACAGGTACACCTCCAATTGACTCAAATTAGCCTATCAGAAGCTTCTAAAGCCATGACATCATTTTCGGGAATTTTCAAAGCTGTTTATCGGCACAGTCAACTTAGTGTATGTAAACTTCTGACCCACTGGAATTGTGATACAGTGAATTATAAGTAAAATAATCTGTCTGTAAACAATTGTTGGAAAAATGACTTGTGTCATGCACAAAGTAGATGTCCTAACTGACTTGCCAAAACTATAGTTTGTTAACAAGAAATTTGTGGAGTGGTTGAAAAACGAGTTTTAATGGACTCCAACCTAAGTGTACTTCCGACTTCAACTGTATATACTGTATTCTATACCATCTACTGCATCTTGCCTATGCCGCACGGCCATCGATCATCCATATATGTATATGTACATATTCTTATTCATCCCTTTACATTTGTGTGCATAAGGTAGTTGTTGTGAATTTGTTAGATTACTTGTTAGATATTACTGCACTGTCGGAACTAGAAGCACAAGCATTTCGCTACATTCGCATTAACATCTGCTAACAATGTGTATGTGACCAATAAAGATGTATTTGATTTGAAAACACTGACAGTGACCACAGTGTTGAGGATAGAAAGGGAATTTTGAGTTCGAACACTCACAGTGACCACAGGGCACCCAGTTCATGACGAACCACCAGATGTTGAGCATGCTAGCGTGGTGGTAGATGTGCAGAAACGTGATCTGATGGTTGTTCTTCCGTAGGATGAAGAAGAAGGTGTCCATAAACTCTATGACTTTGGAGAAGTAGTACCACCACAGCACATTTATGATCTGAGACGAGATAAAAATAGAAGAAGAAGAGGCAAGCTTTCAAGCAACACGATGCATTTTCTAGTAGTTCCCTTTCCTGCAAGGACACACGCAGTGTTCCTCCTGAGAGGCATACATCGGAAGATTTCTATTTTACCTAATGAGGTCTGGCCAGTGCAAATAATTTGACCAAAAAAGTGAAATGTTTTGAGAAACAAAGATGGTCGTCTGCACGTACAGGCCTATGAAATATCTATTAAGGACAAAGTGAAAAATAAGTTAATTCACTGCTGTAACAGCAGGGACACGTTTACATGATTTAATCAGCGCAGAACTGCAATCCAATCGCACATGTCAGTGAGAACAAGTTTCCTCTCAGTGTTCAATGTTCCCAAGGGACATTACAGAGAGTAACTACTGATGACACAGCAGTACAGATTAAATAGACTGGCTGTCTGACCCTGTGGCTTATCTGTTAGGATTTGCAGGTACTGTCTGACATAAATTGTACCAATAGAATTGGAAGCCACCATGACAAAAATAGCTGGAGAGAACAAAGTACATATTGATCTGGAAATATCATAAAGGGAATGAGTGACAGGGTGAAGTCCAGCTGGTGTCTGGTGACGAAGCATTTGTTACCCATATACAGTCCATATTTTGAACCTAACACAGATTGTTCACTTATATATAATTTTATATAAAACAGAGGGGTGACATATAGTGATATTGAGTAAGACAGTCTTACCTTGGTATCTGTTTCTCCCGCACTGTGTGTGTCTTGGCAGTAGAAGTTATAACCCCCTTGCCACACAGCAGACACCATCTGGAGACAGACCACACGGTGATGTAGAAACACATAGATTGTCATGTTTTTGACATCTTCAAATAACTTGAATCACCCAAATACTGCACTGCCCTTGTAATATCAAATGTATTTCATTATTGTATTGCAAGTGTCACAAGATCCACATTTAAAATCACGTGCAACATCAATTTGCTTTCTCCCACCCAAAAGCTGATTGTAAAACTGTTTACATTGGCATTTAGGATGCTAGCTTCACATACTTGCTGCAGGAGTGGAAAGAGGAAGTAGTGGACAAAATTATATCCCAGAGTTTGTCCTCTCCATTTAGTCTCCTTTACCAGAGATAATATCATTATCCTTTTTGTTGCCACTGCAACATTGGGTCCCTGTATTGTTTGTTATTGAGCAGGCCAGTGATGTCACCGTTTTTATACAGAGCCCTTGTTCACACGTTTCATCTAATTTGGGATGGATGGAAATAGCTCTGCCTTTATCCACCACTGCCTTGAATAACTGACAAAAACAAGGAGTTAAATGTAAAGCATCTAAAGACATACCAAGATTCAGGTTCAGCTTGAAGTGTTTTGTGCTCAATATGACCTCAAACTCAGAGCAGAACCCATGGTCAGAATTACCCCCCTGGTTATGTTCAACTGAATAAAACATGATTCTGAGGAACATTAAGCTTTCCCACAGGATTTTAGCGCATTTGGCTCGAGACAGGACCCATTCCAGAACAGGATGGTAGAAAAGCAGTGCAAAGCAGAGATCTAATTACGTTGATGACTTCGAGACATACAGTGGCATGATCCGATGATTGTGGCACCAGGAGAGTGACTGCCCTGCATGTGGCCATGGGTATGAAAGCAGAACAAGGACAGGCCTGGGATTGGAAGATGTGCTCCACTACTCAACTGGGTAATCCCGAAACATGCAGAGGACCCATTGAAAAACAACCCAAAAGTCTCTACACAGAGAGTGTCTAATCATTCAACAATACAACTGTCATGCCTTTTGTTGTTTTAAATGTGCTGCTGCTTTGACATTTTTACTGTGTTAACAGCACGATTATTAACAACAATATGCTGCAGGCTAGGCTATGTCCCTTGAGTTATAATACACCATTTATTACTAATACACTTCTATTAAATGGTCTTTATTCGTATTATGTAACTCAAAACAAAGGACATATGGGCTAAATGTTCATATAGATTTGGGTGGAACAGTGCTGATTGGTGATATTAGTGAAGACGCAGTTTCCTGCAGAAAAACCTGATTTAATTAGCTTAAGATCCAGCGCATTCCAATCGATATTGACTATCTAAAATGCAGAGTGAGCTCAGGATCTGTTTCTAAACCTAAAGCCTTTATTGTGGCCAGCTTGCATCCACAGTAACTTAACGAACCTACAAACCCATCAGGCCAATGCCCTTGGTTATTTTGCTATTCAGCATGGCTATTTAAAACACATGTTAAATCAAGCCACACCAATAACATTTTTAAAATACAATTTCTATAAGTGCCATAGACATGGGAAAACAGCAAGCAACTGCTTTGTACTTTAATTGGAATCGTGTGGCATTGATTTATGAGGGCTAAAAGTTCACCCTAAAGCAGGGGTAAAGTCAGAACGAGCGAGTTTAATGATTTACACAGCATGGGCACAGCCAATTATTTGAGGGGTTATGCACTGCAGACAGAATTGAGCCCATTTGGCCAGGGTGGGGAGACAGAAAAGACTTTAGACTTATAGGTGCACGGTGAACAGACTTTGTCTCTCGGCATCAGTATAACTAGCTCATGACATTTAGATAATGTCATATTACACTATATTTATTTTACACTATGTTGACATATTTACTACCACAACTGATTACACTACAGAAAGCATTGGCAGCTCACTCTCTCTCCCGTCTCATTACACTATACAACAATTAGGGATAATGCTATCAACTACTAGCCTAGATATCCACTGAGGATACAGACAGTTCATCAGTATATACTGTCAACCGTTTCAGAATTAGACGTTGGAACTTCAAACATTCTAATAATAGTAGCAGGTTTTCAGAAAACAATTGAGGGCTGTGTTGAGGTTGGGTGAGAGATTTGTTTGTGTTAACAACAATCCTGTCAGAGACCAGCTGTGGCCCACTCACTCCCCCACAGCATTGTGTCTCGGAGTGGCTTCAGTGCAAGAAGCCATTTGTGTCTAATCCGAATCAAACATCACAGTTTCCCTCATCCTCACAGAATCCTTTAGCCACTTCTACCAGTCACCCGATCCTCTCACTTCCCCTCATCCGCCAGCAGTGTTGCACTGCCATGATACCAACACCACCTTCAGGTGCAGCCTGCCTACCTCATAGAACATATAGAAAGATAATAGAGTGAGGGCCAGATTGTAGAGCACCAGGAGGCCCTGGCAAGACACTGGCTGTCTGTGTCTCATGTACTTGGGCCCCAGCCATACGATCAGCAAGTACATGAGTGTTAGTGCAAAGGTTGGAGGGTAGTTGTCTAGCAGCAGCCATCCCTGTACCCGTTCATCTGAAATACATAGACAACAGCCTGGTATTACAACATACAGTAGAATGTTCCCTTTTTTTCGGAACCTTATTCCCATATTTACTGTATCCCCTGAACCAGTGCGATAGCACTGAGCGTAGAGAGGGGCACAGATGTAGGATCTTAATTTGACCTATGCTGTTCACAGCAAAATAATCCTGCATTAACAGGATTTCAACATTTAGTATATAATGTTGCTTAATCGGTGGTTAGGCTATTAGCTGGCCATAAGTAGGCTACATGAAAAGTGCAATAGTGTTTATATAACCGTGTGTTAGTGTGGGTTTTCAGTGAATTTATGTAAATCACAAAGCTCATCAGCAACAGAAAAGTGATCAAATTAAGATCCTACATCTGTAGCTACACTGCAGGGCGGGCATATTGCTTGGAGAGGGAAAGAGAACACAACACAGTTTGAGTGAGAATTGGCAGTGACTACCAAAGCATGTTTGTTTAACTCCTGGAAAGGTTATGCTAGAATCATGGAGGTGCAAAAAGACCTGGTGCATTCCACTGGAGGACCATGTATTAACACATAAGGCAAACATTTAAGGAGATATATGGTGATGAATCATTTTATGTCAATAGTCCATAACTAAGCATTTATTCATATGCTAATTATTATACTGTAATTGAATCTACAGTTATGCAACAGTAATAACACTTACCTCTGGGACCCATCCATGAGTCTATGTACGTGTTTAGTTTACGATTAAAAGCCTCCATTTCTAACCTGAATAGACAGATGAGAGAGTACCTAGTCACACATTGCAGCTTATCACCAGAGCCATAGTTACAGTATACACTCTGATAGACTGAAATGTATGGTAAACTACAGCCACTTAGGTCAGGGATCATCAACTAGATTCGGCCGGGGGACGATTTTTTTCTTGAGTGGATGGTCAGGGGGTCGGAAAACATAATTGCAAATAATTTGTCAACTGCAAATTGACCGCAAGAAGCCCAAACGGATATAATATTGAACTAAAACAGAATAATTTTAAACCTTGCTTAGATCTGTATATGATCACATACTGTATATCTCTCCATTATGAGTGGGAGTACTTTGGAACAGATTTCCAAAATTAAAATCACTTGGAGCGGATTTGCTGGTGTTTTTACAGACTTTTATGTCCAACAATAAAATAATAATTTATATATATATATATTTACATATATATAAAAAACTACAAGTCATCACTCACAATATCTATATATTTTTTTTGCTCAGAAACTTGGGGGCTAAATAAAATCCCCTGCGGGCCAAAATCGGCCTGTGGGCCGCCAGTTGGGGAACCCTGATTTAGATATTTAAAAAATACCATACTCAAGCAGCACTGCTGTTGAGTGACGGCACAAATCAGCTTAACTGTGTTGACAAAATATGTATGTCTGTTTAATTCCATAAAGCAGCTGAAGGGAAATCAAAGCTTGGTTCATTGTAGCAGAGGTACAGTCATTGTCACATGACTTCACAATAAAACCACTTTTGGACTGAAGGAACGTGCAAAGATGCCTGTCTACTTACGGCTTAGGCAAACTATAAAGTTAATTCAGAAGGTTAAGGCTTGAGCTATAATCCTGACTATTGGCCCAATGCAATAGTTCATTCCAGTTAATTATGAATGTAAACAAAATTCTAATTCCAAATTTTCCTCATGGAAAAGCATTGAAGAGAATTTGAATTAGAATTTCAGTGTACTTCCTGAATTGAAATTGAATTGACCCCAACTCTGTTAAGAACGCTTTGACATTTTTTTTTATCATTCAGATATTTCCTTTATAATTATTAAGTAGCTGCTCAAGCAGTCCCAAACGCACAGAAATACAAACATTTACATTATTCTTGTAAGATCATTTCTGGGTCAATAGAGGTCAATTACTTCTCTCTTTATTGTGAGTGATGACTTGTAGTTATAACTGACTTGTCTCAAAATGTTGTCCTTTGATCAGATCTAACCAGCACATAAACATGTCGTTAAAGTTTTCTAATAAAAACAATGCAAAAAAAAACTAAAGAGAGAGAGAGAGAGAGCGCATCATAGCCAAATAGTGCTATAATTTATTATATATAGCAGGCAAGTTAGATAGCCTATGGCTGCTGTGCTGGATCAGGATGCAGGCTACGACACTAGGCTACTGTCTAAGTTCAGTCTTGTAGACAAATCCTATATTATAATTATGTCGTTAACGAAAAGTAAAATGTCTAAATCATTAGCCTAACTCTTATCGCACACATATCGCAAACAACAATCGCAATCGTTCGCATCACAGAGGTCACCGATTCAGGATCAATTGTTTTATATAGCCTACATAGATGATCTAGCTAGCGAGACATGAAATAGTATGAAATCGCTGCTAAAAGTAGATTATCAAGTATATCAATTATGTATGCTAAATACTGATAAAGCATTTCCACAGCTCAAAAAAAAACTAAGACTATCTTATTTCCAACCACATTCTAGCTCATAAAACGTACCTCTGGAGGATGCGTAATCTTGCCTGCCCAGGTCCCAAAGCACAAATGTGCAGCCTCGTCGGTCAGTGGAAACAGCGGGAGAAACACATGAACTCAGTCTATATGGCAAATTGTCCAGAGCGTCATAAGTGACGAGATCTAGCTATTAGGCTATCATCTTCAGATGGTAGATAATTGGCTATCAGCCTCCCTAATGGCCTACCTCATTGGTAGTGATCATCACCCAGAAGGTGATTTGACCGTCTGCTGATGTTGGCGTCCCACTTAAACAAGGTTTCCATTCAATTGGCGACAAATTTTCATGTGAATATTTTAAAACCGGGATAAAGAAAAGGTGGGCATTTCCTACCAATTGTTTTTCCACCAAACCGACTTGTTGCAAATAAAAACCAGTGCGTGATGACATAGTGCACACAACATGTACCGTTTCTCTTAAATTCAATGTGTTTATAGCATTTCCAACTCTACCGATTGTTTTGTGACAAAATCTCTTGCATTAAATAGCAAATGTGCCAGTCTACTCTGGTCTTGTCATGTGCGCTCTAGCCAACAGCTACAGTGCTTGTAGGCTGTGCGGGTAGCTACATGATGAGATTATTATGGAGCGGTCAAGCATTGATCATCATTTATTGCAAATGAGCATCAAACTCATCACCGTGCAGTGTCTCCACCCTGTAAAGTTTAGCATTATTTCATCTGTAGCCTAATAAACTGCATGGTTTGCTGAGTAGTGAAAATCTTGGTTGTAGAGGCAAGTTTTAAATGCACAACTGCGCATTTACGTATACCAAAGAGCTATTCTCTTTTAGCCAATGTGCTTAATAATATTTGTGCACTCTTACATTTTGCCTGGGCTACAGACACCCGGGATGTGCATTGTAGTCGGGACAAGGTTACTCGTGAGGTTTTATTATAGTATATGTGACATGCTGGATTTGGAGAAAGTGACAAGAAAACGTGCCCAATGCTGCGTTCACGGGAATTTCCGACGTGCTAACTGGTTGAACGCGGTGCGTGTATAATTGCAATCTAGGCCATGTTCAGTTGCCAAACGTTCTCGAACGTTGCAGATAGAAATGCCATGACTAGAGCCGATGTGATTCCTTATATATGCCAGAGAGGCATGTTTGAGCTATATTTTAGCATATTTCTATCTGAACGTTCCAAAACCTTCAACACTGCTGAATGCGTCCCAGATAGCAAGTCGGTAAGCAAGCCGATGTCACCCCATTAATTTCGCATCAGTGGAGAGACCAATCAAATCAGTGCATTACTCACAACCGGTTAATAAATCAGTTAGCAAGCCGATGTCACCCCATTCATTTCTCGTCAGTGGAGACCAATCAAATCACTGCATCACTCACATGGCTACACAGAGCAGAGCTCAGTAACCTGTGTTATGATACTGGTGGATTTTTGAGGGACAGTCTGTACGGTTGTGGATACTAGTACAGCGCCATCTAGTTGTCGCGTCGGGGATAAGAGTTGTTGACAACCGTAGCATTTTAGTTTGGCCTAACCCCAACTCTTTTGCTAACCTTAACCTCATTCTCCTAACCTGCTACGTTAATTATCTTAACCTGCCATGTCAATTCTCCTAACCTACTATGTAAACAGAAATCCAGTCTCAACAATCCATCAGTATCACCACACCGGTATGTGTTGTCTTATAGTGAGGCAGAATGTCAAACTCTAGTGTGTAGGGAACTAAACATAAATACATTTTTCTTTTCAAACTGTATGTTTTATATATATGGCTTATACACATCAAATGTACAACTGTCCAATTGCTGCAACAAACCATAGCCTAGTTAGCCTACTCTGTGGAGACTTCGAAGCCTGAAAAAAGTTTTAACTGCTTGCCTTACAACACATTTCAGCATCTTTGAACATTTTGGCAAGGGAAGATATGGCCTTGGTCAGATGATGTTAAAGTTGAACATTGGCACTCTGCTAGGATGACTTGCTGAACAAGACTAATCCGATTAATAGGTTGTCATTTTGACACTAACCAAGTGTAGGCCTACATTTTTAGAGCTTGGAACACCATGTTCTTTACATTTGCACTGATTTGTCATGTACGTGAGGTTCTCTTGGAGGTACTATGTAAATCACAGGTGTCAAATACATTTCATGGAGGGCCGAGTGTCTGCAGGTTCATGCTCTACTCTTGTACTTGATTTGAATTAATGGTCACTGATTAGTAAGGAACTGCCCCCACCAGGTTGAAAAGAAAAAAGGAAAACCCGCAGACACTAGGCCCTCCATGGAATGTGTTTTCCACCCTTGATGTAAATGGACTATATTGTTAATGCATCCATCCTTAATATGTTAATCTATCATCAACGAGGTTTACGTTGAAAAGATTGGCATAAAGCTCCAAATGAACACATCTCCATAATGGGGCAGCAGGTGGTTAGAGCGTTGGGCCAGTAACCGAAAGGTTGCTGGATAGAATTCCTGAGCTGACAAGGTAAAAATCTGTCGTTCTGCCCCCGAGCAAGGCAGTTAACTCACTGTTCCCCGGGCGCCAAAGACGTGGATGTTGATTAAGTCGATCCCCACACCTCTCTGATTCAGAGGGGTTGGGTTAAATGCGGAAGACACATTTCAGTTGAAGGCATTCAGTTGTACAACTGTCCAACTTTCCTTTTCCATATTGTCCATTTGACCACATTATAGTCATGTACATTATGTATATGTCACCGGCAGCCTCTAGTGGACTAAAGGTCTCACTCCACATTGAGCATATTATCTAGAGATTATTATTATTTTGTTTCCCCTTTATTTAACCAGGTAGGCCAGTTGAGAACAAGTTCTCATTTACAACTGCGACCTGGCCAAGATAAAGCAAAGCAGTGTGACAAAAACAACACAGAGTTACACAGAAACAAATGTACAGTCAATAACAATAGATAAATCTATGTACAGTGTGTGCAAATGTAGAAGAGTAAGGAGGTAAGGCAATAAATAGGCCATAGAGGCGAAATAATTAAAATTTAGCATTAACACTGGAGTGATCGATGTGCAGATGATGATGTGCAAGTCGAGATACTGGAGTGCAAAAGAGCAAGAAGATAAATAACATGGGGATGTACCATTTTACAGATGGGCTGTGTACAGGTACAGTGGTCTGTAAGCTGCTCTCACAGCTGATGCTTAAAGTTAGAGGGAGAAATAAGACTCCGGCTGAAGTGATTTTTGCAATTCGTTACAGTCATTGGCAGCCAAAGGAAGTGTTGGCTTTGGGGGTGACCAGTGAAATATACCTGCTGGAGCGCGTGCAATGGGTGGGTGTTGCTATAGTGACCAGTGGCCTGAGAAGGCGGGGCTTTACCTAGCAGACTTATAGATGACCTGGAGCCAGTGGGTTTGGCGATGAATATGTAGTGAGGGCCAGCCAACGAGAGCATACAGGTCGCAGTGGTGGGTAGTATATGGGGCTTTGGTGGCAAAACGGATGGCACTGTGATAGACTGCATCCAATTTGTTGAGTAGAGTGTTGGAGGCTATTTTGTTAATGACATCGCCGAAGTCAAGGATCAGTAGTCAGTTTTACGAGGATGTTTGGCAGCATGAGTGAAGGAGGCTTTGTTGCGAAATAGGAAGCCAATTCTAGATTTAAATTTCGGATTGGAGATGCTTAATGTGAGTCTGGAAGGAGAGTTTACAGTCTAATCAGACACCTAGGTATTTGTAGTTGTCTACATATTCTAAGTCAGAACCGTCCAGAGTAGTGATGCTAGTCGCGCAGGCAACAATCGGTTGAAGAGCATAACAAAGAACCATGTAACCAAGCGAAATAGTATGCTTAGTCAGTGCTGTACACAGATTTATTGATTGAGACATAACATTCCAATCAAACGTTCACATTCACTTCAATGCAAGACTCCTTTAACATTTTACTATATCATCACAGCAAATCAAACACTTTCATTTGACACTTCTCACATTAAAAGGCCAAATCATTTGACAGACAATGCAGATATACCACATTCGGAAATGAAATAACCCTTGTTAAATGTTTGTAGAGCAGATCAAAGTTAAGTATTTACAGTAGACTTAAAGATTAAAATGAATCTAGTCTACAACTTTATTGTTTGCTGCATTTACATAATTTCACACTCAGACTTTGTTAGCATGAACACCGGATATCAAATTACATATCCAATTGCTATCACACATCCGATTGAATTTCACTTATTAAAATAATTTTAGAATTGTACAAATCTGATACTGTATATACAAATGCAATACACCCGCTTGACCATAGCAATGCACACTATATTCACCATTAAAACTGAATTTGTTTGGACCACTTTGTCCAGACAGATATTTGGTCTTTTTCATGCTAATGAATATCAATGATGGACAACACATTCATTAATTGATTAGAGCTGTGACAGTAAGTTCATTTGCCCCGATTGACTGGGTCACCAATAAGTTCTGGGCATCGCTCCTCTCCATTTGTGATGCTGTCACACTTGCGGAGTAGGTCGTAGTTGATTCTGTCAGTTATGACACTGTCTTGCTTGTATTGGGGGTGCTTGTCCACAAACTCCCTCATCCATTTAGCCATGGTCATCAGTTCACCTACATCAGCAACAAGAACAATGTGAGTAAAAATCATGTTTATTTTTTTTGTTGATAATTAAGATACATAAACAAGTGCATGTTTGGCATTTAGAACCCTGTACATTAACATTTTAATGTGGCTCGAGTTCAGATTCAACACTGTAAAGCATTAAGGCTGCATTTTGACAGGCAGCCCAATTCTACACTTTTTTTCACCAAATTGGTAATTTCACCAATCAGATCTGCTCTGAAAAAGATTTGATGTGAAAATACCTGATTTGATTGGTCAAAAGATCAATTAGTGAAGAAGAAAAAAAAGTTCAGCATTGGGCTGCCTGTCTCAATGCAGCCAAAGTGTTATCAAACCTTGTTGACAGCGTCAGCGAGCAACATGTGCCTTCTACTACTGGAATGCCGCATGCTTTTGCTAATCTCCACCAATGATGTGGAAAGCCCACAACAATACCTCACAAAACCCTGTTACCCAACCCAGAGTCAAATTGTCAGTGCTAATTTGCTAAATATACCGGAGGCACGTCTCTTGATGAGCTTCAGGTAGTTCAGGATGGTGCATCTTGTATCAACATCCACCTCCATGTTTTCTAGGTAGCAGTTGAGGATTGGTATCAATCCTTGAAAAATTCCTTCCTAAATGATAAGAAACAACAACTTATGGTTTAAAGTAAAGAGTGCAGTAGAAAGATATATTATTAAAAGAGATTGAACATGACCACTTACAAATTAATAACATACTGTACAAATTGGAATTCGTAACATATCATATGATATGCTTTATCCCCCCCAGGACGTTACATACCATACAAAATGGATGACGTTGTACTACTGTCTGAAATTATCCAAAACCGTTATACCGCATCGTTAATAAGCACCTTTCCATTGATGATTGTGTCAATGCTCATCAGTGTGTACTCATTGTCACCCTCACTGTCCAAGCCATTCTGGGCAGCCGATGAGGAGCCATCGAGGGCAGGGTTGCAGCCTATGGGAGGACACAAGAGAAGCTTTAGCATCAACCTGTTCAGGCATTTTGTGAAAACGCTCCCCGACCAGGTTTCAAAACACTGGAATCTGACTCGCATCCTCTCACCTTTATAGATGTCCTTCCGGAAGTAAAACATGCCCTCTTGGACTGCATTTCTTTTCTGGGCAACTTTCATGTTTTCGTCAACCTTTTGATAGAAAACAGAACACGTAAATGGTATATCATTACCCTACATGCACTAGAATTTCCTAAAGTTCAGCTAATTAAAAGTGCATCAGAAGAACAGCTGTTTTCACCTTTGACAAGGGGATGAGAAAGTCCAGTTTATAGGACAGTATAACCCTGGTGAGCAGGACGATGAAAACAACGAATGCAGAGTTTTCAAAATCGGTAAGTTGCACCTGGAACAAACAAAAACATGCACTCAATATTTCTACATTACAAACATTGTACAAAAAACAGACATACATGTAAATCCTTTTTGCAAGTATTTACTTAAAACAATATTTACTTAAAACAATGTGTATTTCAGGTAAATATCCAAATGACATGCAATCTTGTGTGTTAATAGAGTTGTAAGGCTTACGCTACCTCCATGGGACGGAACTCAACTCGCCATCCAATGTCCGAGTTTGGAGGAGGAGGTTTGAACCTCATTGTCTGCCAGTTGGTTGACTGCAGATTCTACAAGACAGACAAATGTGACTATATCAACTAAAATGCCTCCTTATAAAATCTAAAATTACAGGTATCGGTCTAGTCGCAAACAGTCATGTAGTCACTATAAGTCAGTATAGGGTGGGTATCATTTTTACCTCAAAGTGATCAGACTCGTTTTCATCATCCAAGTAAATTTTCTCTTCAAATAGTGAGAGCGGATCCCGTATGAAGAGATGGGCTATGTGTTGGGCTAGCAGTTTGTCGATCCCTACAAAAACAGATTTTGATCACTTCTCTATAGAAGGTTTAAATGATTAAAATATGAAAACACATTGTTATTGTACAAACAAAGTTTAATTGCTTGAAAAATAGATAAAAAGTTTCACATTTCATCTTGAAGTCTATTTCACCAGTCACTTATCCTTCACCATATTTTATTATTTCTATACACCATCTAGAATCGAATACTCAGGTCATTGTTACAAAGTTCTTTACCTGCATCCAGCAGCTGTTTGTTGATCTCCTCGTCTATTGTCAGATCTATGTCATTGTACCTATCGCCACAGCTGGAGAGGTAGCTGTCGATTGAATCATATCTGGATTTCAAGATTCGAAATTTGTTGGTTTTCAAAGGCTGCAAAGAAAACACATTTCCATGCACATTGAAAGAGAAGTCTGAAAAACCACTTGACATTTCAAGGAACAAAGCAGACAAATAACTGAAAACCTGTTCTGGCTAACATAATTGAACACCAGGAAATCAGAGAAATTAATAATGCCTGTCTGAGCCTGACACTATCTGAGTCTTAAATTCAACCCGCTGAAGCAACTAGCAACAAGCGAGTTGGCCTTGTTTGGCTGGGTCATGTTTCTTTAATTAGGAGCCAGTTTTCCTGATTCATCTGCTCACCTCCAGCCCCCTCTCTTCCCCAGTCCTGTCATCTACCGAGGCAGAAATAACTCCCCAGCGACAATCGATGTCTGACACATAGCCTCTGTAGAACGGCGAAGCAGCACTGAGGGCCATCTGTAAACAGATCAGCAGTTAGCGTTCCAGTTTCCACCACAGAAAAGGCACTTGAAACAACCAAAGCGTTACTGAATACTGTAAGGATTCAAAAATGTGGTTAACCAAAGCTGTTTACGACACCTTTGAATTTTTCTATTACCATTTTGAGGCAATTAATACTTTTCCTGTATGTTTTCTAAGAAAATCTTACCATTATAGGGCAGAATGTTGCTAGTTGGTCATAAAGGTACCTCGCCTCTTCAATGCTGCAAGCTTGGAATGTCACCTGGAAAAACATTATAAAAAGGGTTCAAGTTAATTTAAAGATGAATCAACCTTCTTATATAAAACATGTCCATGACTTTAAAAATATTCTCTAGTCTAGTAAATTAACATAAGTATACCAGGTTTATAGTCCTATAATGTGTTGCGTATACCTGAAGACAGCAGTTGCCCATTCCAAATCCCATGGCATCCATGTAGATGTGATCAGGGAGAGCTGCCCTGGCAGCCTCCCCATCATCTTCCGGAAACTTCTCCACAAATGGAGATGGGGTGCATTTGTCTTTAAAGACTAACAAGGAGAAAGAAGCACAAAGGAAAGTAGATACTGATAAGCTAGTCGTTTCAACTAATAAAAAATGTTTTCGCCAAATTTGGGGCGATGGGTAGCCTAGCGGTTAAAAGCACAGGGCCAGTAACCAAAAGGTCACTTGTTCGAAACCTCAAGCAGACTAGGTCCCCTTGAACAAGGCCCTTAACCCAAATTGCTCCTGTAAGTCGCTCTGGATAAAAGCATCTGTTAAATTACTAAATTGTAAATGTGGCCTAAATTTGACCACTGAAAATAAAATATGACTAAATGTATTTGACTGAAAGGAGTAATTATTGAGTGCAAATGGTGAAGACCTGTTTTGATTTAGACTTACTGGGTACATTGATCACCACCTTCTCTCCTCTTCTGTGACGAATGTTTCTGGTCAGGGTGCTGAAAAAAACATTCACAACATACTTTGTTTAATGGGATGCAAATAAAGAGCTCAAACGTCACATATCATGCAGTGACAACAGTGCAAATACCTGTGACAAACTTAATACCATAGCAACCTCTATAGAACAGTTGGTAGAGCATGGTGCTTGCAACGCAAGGCTAGTGGGTTCGATACCTGGGACCACCCGTATATCGACTATATTGTATATATTATTCAATCCTACCTGAATCTTGGGTGTCTGTTTATGGCTTCATCCGGGAAGAACAGTGATTTTGACACTCCTTTTTCAACAGGTGTTGGCTTGTATTCTGGCTGTGTGAAACCTGGGCAGCCTAACCTAAAACCATTGTTACAAGAATAACAATGTTAAGGTACTATAAATCAAATCTAACCATTTCAAGTGATTTAGTGAGTGACAATAGGTAGTTAACTACCTTGGGAATGACGTGATGGTGGCAAGTGTTTCATTCTTATTCAGCACAGATGAGGCCTCTCGCCTTCGCTTCCCCATGTTGTCCTCCACTGTGTTGAACTCTGACATCGTCCCGCCGTAGGGTTGCCCCGGAGTCCCTTCGATCATGTAGCTGCCATACTCTGGCCTCCAAAGGGTAGGATGGCTACCAGGAAAAACAATGCATTATATATTTTAATAAGCCAACTTCCATTTTTAGAAGCCATTGAATAATGTTGTCTAACAAAACAAGGTCACTGTCCAACAGAGCCGATAGTAATTATGCCAATCTTTCACATTAAAGTAAACATGTTTTTTTGTTGTTTTTTTAATCTGATGTGAGCCACTATCTCAGCGGATGGAAAGCGCTGTGGGCAATGCATTTGTGCTACAGGGCGCGTGCTCTTCAATATGTGCGACAGAGAGGCAGTAATGAGGAATGCTACAGCTATAGTTACAATTCCCCTGGGTTAAGTCAGCTTCACAGATTTAGCACGTCATGGACAGTTAGCAAGCAGACTACTACAGTGAGGCTTGTACAAAAACATTCACATCAAATAGAGATGGAGGCTTTTTAACCCATGTTGAAGACATTTAGTAACCCAGGGTAGAGCGGCAGGTTGAATACCAGTGCATTTGTAAGGTAATAGTTCAAGAAAACAAAACATGTAAAACTCATGCTGAAGTTGCAAACTTGTAAAGGAGCTTTTGCATGAGCCATGAAGGTAGTGCCACTTTTATTGTATTTTTTTATTCAAAAGTTGCAGAACAGGCTAATGGAACACTGCCTTATGCAGTGAAAGAAGCTGTCTTTAGTGCCTGCAGTGTAAACCACCCAAATGAGTTAGCATAAGTAAGGCCGATACATAGCAGCCAATTTCACACACAACACAACCTGGTCATTTTCCAAACAGATTTAAAGATGACTTACTTGGGGTTGGTCTTTTCTCCTTTGTCTTGAAGGGTTTCCAAAACCTCCCCACCATTGAGAACAAGACGAACCTTTCCATTTTTCTCATCCATTTCAATCAACATGTATTCCACCTAAAATGGCAAAAACATTTAATTTTTGTATTTTTTTTTTTTACATAAATTCGTATTTCGAACCATAAAAACTGTGTGCAAATTCAATGCCTTTCATGTTAAAATCAGTTAGGCCTACTGCACATGTTGACATATGAGACTAGAAGACACCAGAGGCTTTCAACATCAATAGGATGGTGTGGCCTAAATCGCAAAACATTTTTTTCTATTCTCCAATGACAATGCAAGATTATCAGCCATGAAGCTAAACTTTGTTGTTGTTCATTAGACCAGAATGGTGCAGACCATGTCTACAAACACCACCTTTCTTTCCAATGTGCGTCACTGTGTAGACCCAAAGCCTTGATCCATACTTCCCAAGATCAAAACGGGGCGCCATCACATCCATTCCAATTCATCAATTATGTTTCCTTGACTTTGACTCTAGTACCCTGTAATCCCCCTGTCTGAAAGAGGGATTAATCTGTAACAACAACATTCCACATGAAATTGAGGCACACTGAAGGCAGCACAGACAGAAATCACATATCGACTACATCTAGATGCTATGTGCAACTTTTTTAAAACAACCCATCGACATGCCAGATGCATGTTAAGGAACAACTTTTGAACATGTTTAGAAGCATATAAAGCTCATAAGAAATCTCTCAAAAATAAATGTCTGTGCAAACCATGTTAACCAAACCAAAATAAACATATTTATTCCGTTTTAGACATTTACTTACCAGACCATTTTTCGATGAGACATATTTAACACGTTTGTATTATTAAGTATACATCGGTTCTCATGAAATGTAAACAATTGTATAGAGAATAAATGTTTTTTTAAATAAAATATTTCATACACCGAATGGATAGGTTGATGTTTTACGGGGTCAGCCACACTTGTGTGGTTCCTCTGGAGCAAATTCGGGTTAAGTGCCTTTCTCAAGAGCACATCGAGGTATTCAAACCAGCGACCTTTCGATTATAACCGCTAGGCTACCTGCCGCTCCTAGCAACAATATAAACTGTTCAATGGCCTAAGTAACTGAATAACACATCAGTTACTGATTCAAGTTGTCTAGATCTAAAACAGTTATGTAATGGTCAGATGCTTTGAATGGGTTCATTGTTTATGGACGGAGTATAAAACATCCAAGCATTCGCTACAACTACATGTACTGCATGCACTACTATCCTGACGACATGATGTAGCCTAAAACACTTGTTACACTTTGCTGCAATTCGGTTACAGTCTTTCATCTGCACAACCGAAGTTGGCACGTTGGCAACATAGTTACAATTTCACTTAACTGGTGATAGAGCAGACTCACTGACAATGCCATTGTGTGGATCACATGAAAATGTTTGTTATGCAAAAGTAAAAAAAAAATTTAAAAAAGCATGTTATGCAAAGGTTAAGCAATATGACACTTACCTCATCCCCCCATAATAAAACATCTTTCTGTCGTTCTTTCACCTTGTTATAGATGTTGAGAAACTGAACAATGCCATGTTTCCTAACATGGTCTGCATACTTTTTGGTTTCTTCCCAGTTGAGCGGTGACCCTTTTGACAGCAAGCCCATATCGCAAGCGTTCGGCTATTTTGTTTAGCTATCTATAATTTTTGCTCGGTAACGTTTTATCCAAGTTCAGCGACGTAGCTACTGTCAACAAAACAGAACTTGAGCCCAACCAACAATGGTCTTGCTATTTTAACAGTAACGCTGGATACTTGTTAGCTAGCCTACAAGGGGGAGGCCTTCACACATCTCTTGTTATCTAACGTTATCTAGCGAGCTAGCAAGCTATTAAAATTACCCACTGACACAATGTCCCAAACGCCAAGGTTGTCCCCCCCAGCAATACCTATCTAATTCAGAATAGCACCTAAACCTAAATAGATTTGCCTTGATGGAATCACTTCTATATAGTGAGGACCGGTCAATTCACTCGACTATCCAATAATCGTCTGTTTCAGTGTGCAACACCGAGTGAACAAAATTTCCTTCCTTGTACTCTTCACACTCACAGTGACTGGAACACGTGTGACTGTGGGCGCGTTTCTCCGCTCAGACGTTTCCCTATGCTTTTGTCTGACAGATCTTTACAACGCCTGGAGAGATATTTTACACATCAGCTAACCACATCATATGTTATAGCAATCTGCACATCTATGACGTTGTCAATCACTTAAAACCACAACAGGGGAACGCGACCCTACGTCACAGGCGGAACGCGTCATTATGACTCGGCAATCTTCTCCTCCTCCCTCAAAGCGGCAGGGAACCGCTATATTACTGCCGCGTTCATAACAACTGGGAACCGGGGGGGAAAAAACGAGCTCCAACTAGGACAATCTTTTGAATGGTCATCCAACTCGGGATTCCAAGTTGGAAACTCGGTCATCCTTTGTATTAGCTCCGACTTTGTAGAGCTCCATCATTGTAAATACGAATTTGTTCATAACTGATTTGCCTAGTTAAATAAAAGGTTAAATTATGATTTTACCTCGGTTATTTACGAGTTCACAGTTGTCTTGAAAGCACCATAAGGTGTGTCTACATTTTTTTTTTAAATATTGTAACGATGACAATGCAAGTGATAGATTGCACGTACAGTGCTGGTCTTTCACCTAGTTTCCCATTTTTGCCAAACTGGGCGTTATGCCAAAGTCATAGTTTGGCATAATAGAATGAGTAGCCTAGCATATAGCCCAGGAATAAATGTGTTGAGAGCTATGTGGCTGACACCACACCGTGCACCACTCTGTAAAATTCATAATACTTAAAAAAAAATATGTAGCCTAATAAACTGTAAGAGAACATTAGGATTGGTCTACTATCTGTTCCAATATCACCACTTAGTCAGAGTGTAATTAATACATTGTGTTGAGACGCCAGCCCGGAGGAATGCAAGTAAAGTACGGCTAAGGGCCGGTGTCAACTGGGACCAATGTCGGCCGATGAAACAACGGAAGCCATTCATTTTCAATGAAAGAAAAGCAATGAGAAGCGAAGTGAGGCGAGGCGGGGGACAGTTGGGCGATGCAAACATAGGTGAGACAGCGTGAAGAGAGCGGGACTTAAATTGGGAAAATTGGGACTTTATGCAAATACTCGTCTTTTGATTGACCAATCAAAGCTCACTATAGCTCCTAACCCCTACTGGATTGGCAGTTGATACCTAGCCTCTTCAGGCGAAGGTAAGCAAAACATTGCTTGCTCCCTCCTGATTCAGCGCAAGTTCGGACACCACGCCGAGGAGTGATCCACATCTACTACATTGCTTTAGGATAGGGTGTTTTTTTTAACAGTCGATACTTTTCCATCCAATTGGCGACAGATTTTCATGATGATATTATTATGAAGAAGAGCGAAATAATTTGTATTTGTCAAACGGCAGCCAAGCATCGATCATCATGTCACCAGAATAAGACCCTCTGTATTTATTGTAAAGGAGCATCAAGCTTATCACGTGCACTTTTACCACCCTTGTGAAGTTCATCATAATTTAAGTAATCTGTAACCTAATAAACTGCATGTTTCTTGTTTTGTATTAACACTCATTCCCTGAACTTGCTTCCCGACTCTCAGTGCACAACATTACACTCATAAATATCAAAAAGAAGTAACAAATACAAAGATAAACTAATTGTAGTACATAAATACAAATTAAGGGAATCAAATTATTACACCATTACCCTATTGCTAACAAAAAACACACAAATAAAACTAAATTGCACAAATCCTATATCACACAAATAGAGTAACACACTTATAAAGAGGATAACCTGATTATTGCACTTCAAACAAGAAACACACAAACTAAATTGCACCACTGCCATTTAAACCCTGACCTTTCTTGCCTTCCTTGATGCAAAGTCATCAATTACATCAAAGGAATCTGCCCAGTGATTGCATGGTTAATACTGATGATAGCAAGGCCACTAAAGCGTTCCTGTGACATGGTGGACCTCAGGTAGGATTTGATGAGCTTCAGCTTTGAAAAGCTCCTCTGCTTCAGCTACGGTCACTGGAAGAGTAAGTCAAATTCTGAGAGCAGTCCACAAATGTGGATATATTTCTGAGAGCTCCCTTGTATAAATATCAGCAGCTCAAGCAGGGTCATGGTCTTTGATGGAAAGTCAGGCAAGTTCTTCAGTTCCTGTGCAAGCTCTCTGCCATCCAAGTCTGAGTGTTCTTTATAGTGCAGTGTCATACTAAGGGCCTCACGTTGTTCTGTCAGCTCCTCATTTGAGAGACTTTGTAAGGTTGACAGCACTCCAAACTTCTCTCCCACATTTTCCAATGTGGAAAATCTTTCCTGAAGGGCTGAGATTGCAGCATCAACAACGACATTGAAAAATGTCACCTCCAGCTTCTTCAGGGCATCACTCAAAGGCTCATCAAATGATTCGAATGAAAAGTGCCGCTTTGTGGACCACATGTTGGATCTGTCTCCAGATGTCATACCAAACCCCTGTACAGATGCTGAAACGGTATGATCCCACCTCCTCTGACTAGGACTGGGTCTCAATCTTTATCACAGGGTCTTTGGTTTGATCCCTCACCTCAATCAGTGCCTCTCTCACAGCAGCTGTCTGATACCTCAGTGGCTCGACACTCTTAACTTCCCTCTCCCACCTTGTCTCAGTCCACATCTTCAAAGTGACGTCCACATGTTTTTTCAGGATGGCCCATCACTGTGTGGAGGCTGAGAACAAGGTGTACAGTTTGTGTAAGATGCCAAAGTAACCTGTGGCGTCGACAGAACTTTTAGCAGCATTAGCCACAACCAGGTTCAATGTGTGAGCCCCACATGGCACAAATAGAGACCTTGGATTCATTTCCAGGAGTCTGGCTTGGACACCTTTGTTTTTGCCTCTCATGTTGGCCCCATTATCATAAGACTCCTCTACAGTCCTCAAAAGGAATTTTTAACTCCTCTAATCTTTTGAGAATCAGGGATGCCAAATGTTGTCCCGTGGACTCCTCTGCTGCCAAAACCCCCATAAAATGTTCTAATCACAACTGACAACTGTTCAGTGTGGTTGACATCTGAGGTGCAATCTAGAATGAGAGAGAATAGTTTTGCCAACTTGATGTCACTCACCATTGTTGAAATTACCTTGCTGCTCAACAAATCAATGAGTTCATTCTGTATTTGAGGGTCAAGGTGTCACGGTTGTCGTAAGAACGGGACCAAGGCGCAGCGTGTGTAGAGTTCCACATCTTTATTCCAAAGTGAAACTTTGCAAAACAAAATATATCAATAAACGAACAACGAAACGTGACTACGTGGTGCTACATGCACAATACACAAAACAATATCCCACAAACACAGGTGGGAAAAATAGCTACATAAATATGATCCCCAATCAGAGGCAACGATTACCAGCTGTCTCTAATTGGGATCCATACCAAAACACCACCATAGAAATGTTAAACTAGGACACCCCCTAGTCACGCCCTGACCTACTACACCATAGAGAAACAAGGGCTCTCTATGGTCAGGGCGTGACGCAAGGTCCCTTTTTGGAAACGGTTAAGGTGCTCTTTCATGACGGGATCAAATTGTGCCATCAGTTCAACCTCTTTGAGGAAATTTCCATTTGATGGAGTGTACAGTGTTTCTGTGTGTCCCCTTAGTGCCAGATTTCTAATTGCCGGAGAATGCACAATTGCAGTCAGACGTGTCAACACCTCTCTCGATCTTATCCTCCCAGCCTCCATAAGTGCCATCTCATGCTTATCAATTGTTTCCCCTTTTTTTATCCTCATTGCCAGTTCTTTCCATGTTTTCATGCAGTTTTGGTGTTCTGGACTGCTGTCGTGTGAAGTCAGCAAAGAACTTGCATGTTTCCAGTCTGTCAGTCCTGAGTTTGCTAAATTTATTTTCTTCTTAGAAAAGAGTTTGCAGCAGAAGCAGAAGAGGCTGTTGTTTCTTTCAGAATATACCAACCAACCTCTAGGGATGTTTTCACCACTCACCAAGGTCTTCCTGAAATACTGGTGGTGGCAACTTCTTCCATCACTCTCATTCCTTTGGGAAATGAAAAAAGTTAGGTGGTACCTCACTTGGTCCTCTGCAACTAGTTGTGTCCGAATTCTGTCAGTCAGAACTGAAGGCCAGTCAGCAGGGTCTGTAGACAGTGGTTCATCCTCAGCAACAGGATTTGGTGGGGATGCTGCTACAGGTATTTCTAATGGAGAGCACATGGGCCTTAGTTTACACATGTTATTCACAGCATTTATAGTGATGGAACATCCCACATACATACCCAGTAATAATAAAATCATTGTTACCTACAATATGGAAACTTAAAACTTTGCAAAAGGGAAATTATTTATTTTGTTTATGTTATGCAGGAATGCACACATAAACACATGTGCGTGTACCCACACACACACACACACACACACACACACACACACACACACACACACACACACGTGCGTGTGCACACAAACACACCTGAAGAATCCTGCTGGGGGGAAGTGGAAGAAAATGGGTCTTCATCCTCATCCTCATCCTCAGACAACATTTGTGAAGACGCCTGTGTGGCTCAGGAGGTGGATGGCTCCTCATCCTGAGGCTCCGAGATGGTTTCTGAAGAGGCCTGTGTGGCTGAGGAGGTGGATGGCTCCTCATCCTGGCCAGTGCCAGAGGCTGCTCCAAAATATTTCAGAGGTGCCCCTGAATTTGCATTGAAATACAGCATGTGAGTCTGACACCCTAAATACATTTGTTGCACAATTAAATATATATACACAATATATGGAACCAAATGAACCATACAACCTCCTTGGCTAATTCTAGGCATAAGACACCCCAAAAGACTCAATATATCACAAAAGATACAAAATATCAGCATAATATAGTCAGTCGTCTTTTAAGTTAGCCTACAGCATTGGAAATTCCCCTTATTGAGCTCAGGACCTAGTCAATACAATCACAGAAAACCTTTATGATGTCACCTCAATGAAAGTTAACCAAATCAATAATGTGCTAGTTAGGTTGTAATCGTTTTGCTGCAGGCTACACGCATTATCATGATGAAACTGTGTGAAATTATATCCAATATTATGTAAGCTAGTTGGACAGAAAATGGAATATTGTCGCCCTATGTGTAATAGCATAGCAAGCAACATAGCAACATAGGCTAACAAACATAAGTGTTATACTAGTCTATTTCATTACATGCATAATATTATACTCATAAAGAGATGACATAGCTGCATACTTTTATCTTTTGCACGTTTCTCCTCTTCTTCTTTCCTCTTTTTCCTAAACTGGGCAGCTGATGGCTTAGACCTTTTCTTATCCATTTGTGTTGATTTGGCACTCGAGCATCAATACATTACCCATCCCCCAACACTGTCAACCAAGAGTCAAAACTAAACCAATTCACCTTGGTGGTGTGCAGACTGGTTTTATATTATTCTTAACGATTTCGCACACACCAGAAAAAAATGCAACAACATGTCTGTGAAACTATATATTCACAGTATTATAAATGATTTGTGGTTTATTTGGTAGCATTTTGTAGTGTGACTGATTTGACTAATTGCATTAGTACTGTACAAAGTAAGAGGTGCGCTATTTGATAGATTCCCCCGCTCCCCCTACCTCGGACTTCCAGTTGGGAGACTGTTACAATAACCTGACTGTTATACTGTTACAATAACCTGACTGTTATACTGTTACAATAACCTGACTGTTATACTGTTACAATAACCTGACTGTTATACTGTTACAATATACTGTTATACTGTTACAATAACCTGACTGTTATACTGTTACAATAACCTGACTGTTATACTGTTACAATAACCTGACTGTTATACTGTTACAATAACCTAACTGTTATACTGTTACAATAACCTGACTGTTATACTGTTACAATAACCTGACTGTTATACTGTTACAATAACCTAACTGTTATACTGTTACAATAACCTGACTGTTATACTGTTACAATAACCTAACTGTTATACTGTTACAATAACCTGACTGTTATACTGTTACAATAACCTGACTGTTATACTGTTACAATAACCTGACTGTTATACTGTTACAATAACCTAACTGTTATACTGTTACAATAACCTGACTGTTATACTGTTACAATAACCTAACTGTTATACTGTTACAATAACCTAACTGTTATACTGTTACAATAACCTAACTGTTATACTGTTACAATAACCTGACTGTTATACTGTTACAATAACCTGACTGTTATACTGTTACAATAACCTAACTGTTATACTGTTACAATAACCTGACTGTTATACTGTTACAATAACCTAACTGTTATACTGTTACAATAACCTGACTGTTATACTGTTACAATAACCTGACTGTTATACTGTTACAATAACCTGACTGTTATACTGTTACAATAACCTAACTGTTATACTGTTACAATAACCTGACTGTTATACTGTTACAATAACCTAACTGTTATACTGTTACAATAACCTGACTGTTATACTGTTACAATAACCTGACTGTTATACTGTTACAATAACCTAACTGTTATACTGTTACAATAACCTAACTGTTATACTGTTACAATAACTTAACTGTTATACTGTTACAATAACCTGACTGTTATACTGTTACAATAACCTACCTGTTATACTGTTACAATAACCTAACTGTTATACTGTTACAATAACTTAACTGTTATACTGTTACAATAACCTGACTGTTATACTGTTACAATAACTTAACTGTTATACTGTTACAATAACCTGACTGTTATACTGTTACAATAACCTGACTGTTATACTGTTACAATAACCTAACTGTTATGCTGTTACAATAACCTGACTGTTATACTGTTACAATAACCTAACTGTTATACTGTTACAATAACCTGACTGTTATACTGTTACAATAACCTAACTGTTATACTGTTACAATAACCTGACTGTTATACTGTTACAATAACCTGACTGTTATACTGTTACAATAACCTAACTGTTATGCTGTTACAATAACCTGACTGTTATACTGTTACAATAACCTAACTGTTATACTGTTACAATAACCTGACTGTTATACTGTTACAATAACCTGACTGTTATACTGTTACAATAACCTAACTGTTATACTGTTACAATAACCTGACTGTTATACTGTTACAATAACCTGACTGTTATACTGTTACAATAACCTAACTGTTATACTGTTACAATAACCTGACTGTTATACTGTTACAATAACCTAACTGTTATACTGTTACAATAACCTGACTGTTATACTGTTACAATAACCTGACTGTTATACTGTTACAATAACCTGACTGTTATACTGTTACAATAACCTAACTGTTATACTGTTACAATAACCTGACTGTTATACTGTTACAATAACCTAACTGTTATACTGTTACAATAACCTAACTGTTATACTGTTACAATAACCTAACTGTTATACTGTTACAATAACCTAACTGTTATACTGTTACAATAACCTGACTGTTATACTGTTACAATAACCTGACTGTTATACTGTTACAATAACCTAACTGTTATACTGTTACAATAACCTGACTGTTATACTGTTACAATAACCTAACTGTTATGCTGTTACAATAACCTGACTGTTATACTGTTACAATAACCTGACTGTTATACTGTTACAACAACCTGACTGTTATACTGTTACAATAACCTAACTGTTATACTGTTACAATAACCTGACTGTTATACTGTTACAATAACCTAACTGTTATACTGTTACAATAACCTGACTGTTATACTGTTACAATAACCTGACTGTTATACTGTTACAATAACCTAACTGTTATACTGTTACAATAACCTAACTGTTATACTGTTACAATAACTTAACTGTTATACTGTTACAATAACCTGACTGTTATACTGTTACAATAACCTAACTGTTATACTGTTACAATAACCTAACTGTTATACTGTTACAATAACTTAACTGTTATACTGTTACAATAACCTGACTGTTATACTGTTACAATAACTTAACTGTTATACTGTTACAATAACCTGACTGTTATGCTGTTACAATAACCTGACTGTTATACTGTTACAATAACCTAACTGTTATGCTGTTACAATAACCTGACTGTTATACTGTTACAATAACCTAACTGTTATACTGTTACAATAACCTGACTGTTATACTGTTACAATAACCTAACTGTTATACTGTTACAATAACCTAACTGTTATACTGTTACAATAACCTAACTGTTATGCAATATACATTCATTCCAATACCTACTATACTAGTTATAAAAAATAATAATACAAATAATACTGAACATTGAACTTCTGTAGCACTTTTAATTACAGAGTTATTTCAAATCTTTACTTAAGAAAAAAACAATAACATACATTTAGAATCACAGCAGGAAAAATAGCAATATTGGGCTAGGTGCTAAAAATGTGTGTGTGGGTGTGTGTGGGTGTGGGTGTGCGCATGAGTGTCTGGATGTGTGTATGTGTGAGTGACTGTATGGGCGAGTGCATGTGTGCTAAAGTGCGAAGAGTCAGTGCAAGGAGACTGTTGATGTACAAGTGGTCGTCTCGGCTCAGGTGTTCAGCAGTCTAATGGCTTGTAGGTAAAAGCTGTCTCTGAGCCTGGTGGTCTGTGACCCGATGTTCTGATACCGTCTGCCAGACAGTAAAGGAGTGAACAGGTTCAATGTGTGTCCACGGTTGTTGCACAAGGTTTAGCCAGCCCAGTTAAGGAAGTCAGCAGCCATAGAGCACTTGGGTTAGTCAACATGGATGTTAAAGTCTCCCAGACTTACAGTGTTGGAGAGGATGGGGCATACAGAAATTATTAGTTCAGAAAAATCTGAGATAAAAGAGGTGCTTGTCTATTAGAGGAATTCTACTATTCTCTTTGGTACTCCCTCTCTCATGATCCTCTAGATATCTTCCCCTCTCTTCCTCTCTATTCCTCTCTATTCCTCTCTACCTCGCTCTTCCTCTCTCTTCCTCTCTTCCTCTCTCTTCCCCTCTACCTCTCTCTTCCTCTCTTCCGCTCTCTTCCACTCTTCCTCTCTCTTCCTCTCTTCCTCTCTACCTCTCTCTTCCGCTCTCTTCTTCTCTTCCTCTCTCTTCCGCTCTCTTTCTCTCTCCCTCTCTTCCTCTCCTCCTCTCTCTTCCTCTCTACCTCTCTTCCCCTCTCTTCCTCTCTACCTCTCTCTTCCTCTCTCTTCCTCTCTACCCCTCTCTTCCTCTCCTCCTCTCTCTTCCTCTCTTCCTCTCTCTTCCTCTCTACCTCTCTCTTCCTCTCTACCCCTCTCTTCCTCTCCTCCTCTCTCTTCCTCTCCTCCTCTCTCTTCCTCTCTCTTCCTCTCTCTTCCTTTCTACCTCTCTCTTCCTCTCTCTTCCTCTCTTCCTCTCCTCTCTCTTCCTCTCTCTTCCTCTCTTCCTCTTTCTTCCTCTCTTCCTCTCCCTTCCTCTCTTCCTCTCCTCCTCTCTCTTCCTCTCCTCCTCTCTCTTCCTCTCTCTTCCTCTCTCTTCCTTTCTACCTCTCTCTTCCTCTCTCTTCCTCTTTCTTCCTCTCTTCCTCTCTCTTCCTCTCTTCCTCTCCTCTTCTCTCTTCCTCTCTCCCTCTCTCTACCTCTCTCTACCTCTCTCTACCTCTCTCTACCTCTATCTCCCTCTCTACTGCTCTCTCCCTCTCTCCCTCTCTCTTCCTCTCTACCTCTCTTCCTCTCTACCTCTCTCTTCCTCTCTCCCTCTCTCCCTCCCTACCTCTCTCTTCCTCTCTCCCTCCCTACCTCTCTCTTCCTCTCTCCCTCCCTCCCTCTCTCTTCCTCTCTACCTCTCTTCCTCTCTCCCTCCCTACCTCTCTCTTCCTCTCTCCCTCCCTCCCTCTCTCTTCCTCTCTACCTCTCTTCCTCTTTCTTCCTCTCTTCCTCTCTCTTCCTCTCTTCCTCTCCTCTTCTCTCTTCCTCTCTACCTCTCTTCCTCTCTACCTCTCTCTTCCTCTCTCCCTCTCTCCCTCCCTACCTCTCTCTCCCTCTCTCCCTCCCTACCTCTCTCTTCCTCTCTCCCTCCCTACCTCTCTCTTCCTCTCTCCCTCCCTCCCTCTCTCTTCCTCTCTACCTCTCTTCCTCTCTCCCTCCCTACCTCTCTCTTCCTCTCTCCCTCCCTCCCTCTCTCTTCCTCTCTACCTCTCTTCCTCTCTACCTCTCTCTTCCTCCCTTTGTCTCCTTTCCAATTATTCAAGTTTATAATCAAGTTGATTAAAATAATAAAGTTGATTATAATAAAGAGAATATGACATCTTTATAACTTTAAAAGGTTTACTATCTAAACCAAAGTACTATACAATGAAAAACAACAATGTAGATTTTTCAGATATCAAAACAAACTTGCTGTCTCTTGAAAGTAGCAAAATAATGGAATAATGAAGTCATACACTGCCGATCCTTATTGCATCACATATACACATATACACTTAACTTTAGATATGTATTTTACTATTGATACTTCACAGACTTCGTAAAAATAGGTCTGTATTATATACAGTTGAAGTCGGAAGTTTACATACACTTAGGTTGTAGTCATTAAAACTAGTTTTTCAACCACTCCACACATTTCTTGTTAACAAACTATAGTTTTGGCAAGTTGGTTAGGACATCTACTTTGTGCATGACACAAGTCATTTTTCCAACAATTGTTTACAGACAGATTATTTCACTTATAATTCACTGTATCACAATTCCAGTGGGTCAGAAGTTAACATACACTAAGTTGACTGTGCTTTTAAACAGCTTGGAAAATTCCCGAAAATGATGTCATGGCTTTAGAAGCTTCTGATAGGCTAATTGACATCATTTGAGTCAATTGGAGGTGTACCTGTGGATGTATTTCAAGGCCTACCTTCAAACTCAGTGCCTCTTCACTTGACATCATGGGAAAATCAAAAGAAATCAGCCAAGACCTCAGAAAAGAATTTGTAGACCTCCACAAGTCTGGTTCATCCTTGGGAGCAATTTCCAAATGCCTGAAGGTACCACGTTCATCTGTACAAACAATAGTACGCAAGTATAAACACCATGGGACCATGCAGCCGTCATACCGCTCAGGAAGGAGACACGTTCTGTCACCTAGAGATGAACGTACTTTGGTGCGAAAAGTGCAAATCAATCCCAGAACAACAGCAAAGGACCTTGTGAAGATGATGGAGGAAACAGGTACAAATGTATCTATATCCACAGTAAAACGAGTCCTATATCGTCATAACCTGAAAGGCCGCTCAGCAAGGAAGAAGCCACTGCTCCAAAACTGCCATAAAAAGCCAGACTACGGTTTGCAACTGCACTTGGGGACAAAGATAACACTTTTTGGAGAAATGTCCTCCAGTCTGATGAAACAAAAATAGAACTGTTTGGCCATAATTACCATCGTTATGTTTGAAGGAAAAAGGGGGAGGCTTGCAAGCCGAAGAACACCATCCCAACCGTGAAGCACGGGGGTGGCAGCATCATGTTGTGGGGGTGCTTTGCTGCAGGAGGGACTGGTGCACTTCACAAAATAGATGGCATCATGAGGCTGGAACATTCTGTGGATATATTGAAGCAACATCTCAAGACATCAGTCAGGAAGTTGAAGCTTGGTAGCAAATGGGTCTTCCAAATGGACAATGACCCCAAGCATACTTCCAAAGTTGTGGCAAAATGGCTTAAGGACAACAAAGTCAAGGTATTGGAGTGGCCATCACAAAGCCCTGACCTCAATTCTATAGAAAATTTGTGGGCAGAACTGGAAAAACGTGTGCGAGCAAGGAGGCCTCCAAACCTGACTCAGTTACACCAGCTCTGTCAGGAGGAACGGGCCAAAATTCACCCAATTTATTGTGGGAAGCTTGTGGAAGGCTACCCGAAACGTTTGACCTAAGTTAAACAATTTAAAGGCAATGCTACCAAATACTAATTGAGTGTATGTAAACTTCTGACCCACTGGGAATGTGATGAAAGAAATAAAAGTTGAAATAAATCATTCTCTACTATTATTCTGACATTTCACATTCTTAAAATAAAGTGGTTATCCTAACTGACCTAAAACAGGGAATTTGTACTCTGATTAAATGTCAGGAATTGTGAAAAACTGAGTTTAAATGTATTTGGCTAAGGTGTATGTAAACTTCCGACTTCAACTGTATGCTACAAGTTATAGGACAAAAACGTTGTTTGTACATTTCGGCACTGTGAAGCGGACTGAAAATGACGCCCTCTGTAGTCTTCTACATGAGGTTTGAACGTGATAGTCACAATGATTCAACAACTATGACTCTTAGACCATGAAACAGGATGACTCACGTAAAGGTGGCTTTATCTCATCTATGATTAGTATTCATAGACAAATATGTCTCACAGCCACTGGATTTACTGCACTAAAGCAAGGTAAGCTCATACATGGGTCAAATGCATGTTATGTGTACTTAGTGTTTGAGGTGTGCTTGATTTAGCTCACTCCTTCAATTAGACTACTCCCTTGGTTCCATTGTACAGGGCAAACTAAAACAACTACTCTAGTACAGTTGATATACTGATTGATGAGGTGTAACTTTCTTTGTCACACCCTGATCTGTTTCACCTGTCTTTGTGCTTGTCTCCACCCCCCTCCAGGTGTTGCCCACCTTCCCCATTATCCCCAGTGTATTTATACCTGTGTTCTCTGTTTGTGTGTTGCCAGTTTGTTTTGTTTGTCAAGCTTACCAGCGGTATTCCCCTTGCTCCTGTCTTTTTCTATTGGCTGTTTTCCTGGTTTTTACAATTCTGCCTGCCCTGACACTGCCTGCTGTTCTGTACCTTGTCACACCACCCTGGATTATTGACCTCTGCCTGCCCTGACCCTGATACTGCCTGCCGTTCTGTACCTTATGGACTCTGATCTGGTTTACTGACCTCTGCCTGCCCTTGACCTGTCATTCTGCCTGCCTACTGTTCTAGTAATAAACTTTTGGCAGGAAAACATGATAGTTTTCCAGCCAAAACCGAAAGCAAAATGCTTCTGTGGTCTCGTAAAAATATGAGAACTTATACCAAAGATAAAGTGAAAACATTTTGCATATATGATTGTAAAATATAGCTTTGCATAAATTACAGGAAAAGTAAAAATTTCAGTTATGTCATACACACAACTTGTTAAAATGTTTAATATAACAACAAAATAAATCATGAGCTGTCAGGGAAATTACGAGGCACTGTTGCAGAGTGCCTACACCCTTAACAGCTCAGGCTAATAGCTGTATTTTCCAGTATTCACTCTTTTTACAAAAGAAATTACCAATGTCAAAAAAATGTTTTGACCCCATTCAACATTCATCATAACATTTTCCCAACAGCTTCTTCTTAGTCAGGACAGTACATACAATTCACATGACTGTACTGTGTAGTGTGTTAAAGAAAACAAACCAACAAGAAACCAGCAGCATCTACTCCTTGTAGCTACAATATCATCATATTTCAGCAACAAAGAATGCTTAGTAATTCCTTTATCTTCTGCATTGACATCTGAAGATTTTAAAGGGAAATGTATGATCTCTAGCAGCACCACAACATCAACATACTGGATGCAAACCGATGATGTCTGTGTAAACACTTATCTTCCTCCATCTACATAGAAACGTGCCATCATTTACTTATGTTGTATGTTGGGGTGGTGCTGGAGATGATGAATATGAGTTTACATTTTTTTGGAAATGTCCCTTTAAATGTTAATCACAGTTGTATACCTGTATATCACAGGAGGTTGGTGGCTGAATTGTGGAGAACGGGCTCGTGGTTTACCATGTGTTTGATGCCATTCCATGGATTCCAGCCATTACTATGAGCTGTCCTCTCCTCAGCAGCCTCCACTGCTGTATTTGAGCATTTAAGTCAATGGTCTTCCATCATCATCATAAGTCCAGTCGTTGACTGTACCATATACAGTGTATTTAGCTTTATGTCACTGGAAAATAATGATTGTGACATAACAAGGGTTCACCATATAGGCATGTTTATGTGTATTGTAGAAATAATGCAGTTACTATTAGCACATATACACCAACACCAAAGAAGTTTAATATTGGGAATAAAATCTGTGGTCTGCGGAGAGTAGGGCTGATTCAGCTATTACGGCTGAATTGGCCCCAAAAGGAAAGAAATGTTACCCTTGATAGTAAAATATTTAAATTTGTTTCATAATACAAAACAACTTCCTGAATTCATGTCGCACATAACAGTTTTATGATTTGCCTTAATTTGGAAGAAATTCCATCCTTAATAAAACATATAAAAAACAATTTGAATATCTCTGATTCAATTCCAAATAAGGTGTGTGTGACATTTGTATGTTATCAGTTTTTTTTCTCAACTCAAAGAGGGATGATCACTTTCTGCATAAAGGATTTTCTGAATTGGACTGGCTTGAGGATTTTTGGTCCTCTAGCAGACTACATCAAACAATCTGCCAGATTCTATATGCTGACTGGTGCAGATGAAACTGAGCTTGCCCTGGACTCTCGTGTTTTGCGTGTGGGTATGGTAACGACACAGCATGAGATGCCAACTGTAGCCTCTGGCAACTCATCGTCCTCAGTCCATACATTGAGGTCAGGGTTATACACCTGGATGCATTTCTTGTACTTCTTCTCAATCTCGTTCCAGCCTCCAAGGAGATAGATCTTATTATTCATGCTGACTATACCAGCAGTGCTCACTCCTGTGTTTAGCGGGGCAGAGTAGCTCCACTGTCCATTGTGAGGGTTGAAACACTCAACAGCCAAGACATCCACCCTCTCTCCACGACCACCCAGCTGGCTGCCACCAATCACATAAGCCCGGTCTCCGACTGTAGCAGCGGAATGCCAGCCTCTAGGGGAGCTCAAACTGTTCTTATCCTGCCACATATCAGTGGAAGGGTTATAGCTGCACACAGCCCTGGAGTACGCGTTGTTGATGTAACCACCGCTAACAAGGATCTTGCCATCAATGATGAAGCTGGCATGGCAGCACCGGGGGATCTCCATGGGGGTTTTCATCTGCCATTGGTTGGAGGAAGGCACGTAGCACTCCATTGAAGCTTGGCATCCATCAGAGTTACGACCTCCAATAGCGAACAAGAGGCCATTGAAGGTGTTGAGGCTGAAGTGGGTGCGCTTCTGGATCATGTTGGTCAAATGAATCCAGGTGTTGAATCGAGGATCATACCTAATGGACAAAGACATATTATTAGATACAAATGATTAATTGAATGTAGGGCACAATATCTTGTAATGGTTTGTGTAATATCAGCCATACTTTAAGAGCAGAAAGGATACATTTACAATAGAATAAGCTTATACAGAATCAAATTTTCACCTGCAGAAGTTGCTGACAGCATGTTTCGCCTGGTTCCTGGCATCATTCTGGTCTTCGCCACCAGCAACATAAAGGAAGCCATCCAGGACTGCCACACACTGATTGAAGCTCTTGGCTGGCATCTCTGTCAGCCTATTCCATACGTCGTCCTCATCCCTGTAGAGAACCTCTTTGCTGAGAGATTTTTCCGCCAAGGCTGGTCGTCCACCCACTGTCAGCATGACACGGAGGCCCCCACGTACCTTTGTTCTGCGGGACTGCAGAATGTTCTGCTGGTAAGGCAACAGGTGGTAATTCATGGCGTCCACCAGGAGACGATGGCACTCGGGGTCCTGCATCATTCTGGGCACACTCTGGACATGATTGACCAGGTCCATGGCTGAGATGGTGCCAAAGCGAATGTTGGTCAGAAGATCTGGGGCGTATTTCAGTCTCTTCTCATCGAAGTCCAACCACTTCATGGCTATCTGGAAGGCTGTAATCTCAGAGGGCAATTGCAGGGAGTCATCACTGAGGAAGTCATTGATCTGCTCGTAGGTGAGCTTCCGGAACTGTTCCATCTCAGAGAACTCGATAAAGTTCCCCCTCATGAACTTCTGGGCGGCCTCTTTGGTTTCTTTGAGGCTGTAGGTGTCAGCAATGTTGGCCACGTACATGCAGTTCTCCACGCTGAGCTCCTGCATGAGGAAGTCGCTGCACATCTTCACCAGGGTGTTGATCTTCAACAACATGGCTGCTGAGATGGTGCTGCCAATGCTGTACAACGACAGGGTTAGTTTACCTGAGTAGGCGTATGTGATGGCAGTGGCCAGGCCTGTGGGTGAAAGGTCATTCAAGTCGATCTTCGTGAGGGCGGAATCCTTCTTCAGGATATTCTGAATGTACTCACTGCAGGAGGCCATGACAACTTTGTGGACATCAAAGGACTTTGACTTGGTGGAGACGGTCAGGTCACAGAGGAAACTGTCCTGCCTCATGGTACAAAGACCTTCCAGGAGGTTAGGAGCATAGACAGGGTCAGTGACTTCACTTGAGATGCAGGTGAAGCTGTTTCCTCCCTCCAACAAGGTGTTCAGCCCGTTAATGTTTTTGATCGGGCTATCCTCGACCATTATAGTAATTTCATTGATATCCCCTTTGTTCTTTTTGGCAGTCTTGTTTTTTTTGGGTGCCATGGCTGCAGCAGATGGACACAGCCCAGACCTACTGGAAAGAAAATAAGAATATGTCAGAGCAAGAGCAACCTGTTGATATGAAAAATCACAATCACAAGACCATATGGCAACTAATACATTTATGACAAATCTGACAGATGTACAGGTGAGTTAAATATTATCACACAACATATTGTCAAATTCAAACGTGTAATATCATAATCATTACAGCTTTACTTGTATTTGCGGTTATAAGTAGGCCTTCTTTTCGAAAACGTCAGTCCTGCATCTAGGCATGTTATATATGTTGCTGCTGCCATTTGGCAATGTATGTTGTGGAATAATTGACAAAGTGGCTGAATACAGTGTGAACAAGTGAGGCTGTCTGAAGAAAACACAATCATTTCTTTGCATTTATACTGTCATTTTGATATTTTGAAAGTTGCAACCAAAGTTCAACACCTTAATGAAAATATAAACCGTTGTATTTGTTTTACTTTTTTAAATTTACATTTGGAGACGATTGTGACAAGGGTATTAAATTCCCTAACAGTTTAAAGGCCCATTCTATCCTACTTGCATTTTTTACATAAAAATTTGATAACAATTTAAAGCAATGTTGTTAGACATAATCAACGTAAACATGATTACAATAGACTACCATTTTTTTCTCACCATCAAATAAGTTAAAACGACAGTATAGTAGTCCTATACCAGAATAATGCTGTAGCGCAAGTCAGCGAGTCAACATTCTGCTATCTGCACCTGTCGCGATGTATCAGTGCCATGACCAGGAATAGCAACGCTGGATAGCTCACCCATGACGTTCCTTTTATAGACTTGTGTCAGGAGGGCCTAGCCAAATGTCCTTCTAAAAAGTTCAGTTAATTCTGAAGATGTAAAAAAAGAAGGCTCAATGATCAACTAATGAATTAAATAATTCACCTTTGTAGAAATTATAAATGTAAAGAAACTGAAAGTTGAATGAAAAATCCAAAACATTATCCAGAAAGTCAGCAGATCTATATTATAGCCTGTAAAATAATCAGCATATAGTAAAAACTTTCCTTAGTTAACTTGAAATCTGATGGAAATAAACTGACAATAAAACTATGGTGTCAAACTTACACATTAGGTTACTGTGTTGTGTCATTGTGCCAAAATCAAACCAAACATGTTAACAAACATTTAGGCAACTTTTGTAATTGACAAACAGACACAAAGACATGACCAACATAGGAATAATATGGCCTATACGTGGCTTACTTACCAAAGAGATGAGAAGCAGGTGAAAAAAGACTTGCACCTCCAGATAGTGTGCAATAGAGACTGGTTATACTCAACAGTGCCAGAAAAGTGGAGCAAACTCCTCCTCTGAGCATGCGAATGGAAGTATTGCACAATACACGTGAGGGGGACACAATACTAGTCTACTGACATGTAATATGGTGGCTGGGATCACCCTGAATAACTTCAATCAAATTCAATCAAATTTATTTATAAAGCCCTTCTTACATCAGCCGATGTCACAAAGTGCTGTACAGAAACCCAGCCTAAAACCCCAAACAGCAAGCAATGCAGATGTAGAAGCACGGTGGCTAGGAAAAACTCCCTAGAAAGGCCAGAACCTAGGAAGAAACCTAGAGAGGAACCAGGCTATGAGGGGTGGCCAGTCCTCTTCTGGCTGTGCCGGGTGGAGATTATAACAGAACATGGCCAAGATGTTCAAATGTTCATAAATGACCAGCAGGGTCAAATAATAATAATCACAGTGGTTGTAGAGGGTGCAACAGGTCAGCACCTCAGGAGGAAATGTCACTTGGCTTTTCATAGCAGATCTTTCAGAGTATCTCTACCACTCCTGCTGTCTCTAGAGAGTTGAAAACAGCAGGTCTGGGACAGGTAGCATGTCCGGTGAACAGGTCAGGGTTCCAGCAGGTCTGGGACAGCAGGTCTGGGACAGGTAGCATGTCCGGTGAACAGGTCAGGGTTCCAGCAGGTCTGGGACAGCAGGTCTGGGACAGGTAGCACGTCCGGTGAATAGGTCAGGGTTCCAGCAGGTCTGGGACAGCAGGTCTGGGACAGGTAGCACGTCCGGTGAATAGGTCAGGGTTCCAGCAGGTCTGGGACAGCAGGTCTGGGACAGGTAGCACGTCCGGTGAATAGGTCAGGGTTCCAGCAGGTCTGGGACAGCAGGTCTGGGACAGGTAGCACGTCCGGTGAACAGGTCAGGGTTTTAACTTGTCATATAGCATAGGCTACGTTCAAATCCATCTCTCTGGCTTGATTATTACAGGTAGGGCCTAATTGTCAACCCAATGTAATAACTCAAATAGACGCCATGGTTATCTGGTGATTCATTCGACTAGTGATAAAGTTCAGATTGCAAATATTATCATGAGGATGAAGATTCTCAGACAACCGTGATGTCTAATGTGTTTAATGGATGTGTAATTTGTGACTTTAGGACCACATAATTTAATCGGCTCATTTGTATACTAAAGGCTTTTTGGGATGCTCTGATGGAGAGGGTCTTTTACAGTGACATTGACATCTGCTCACGTTCACTAATTGATATTTGTATAATTGGACATACCTCTTTAATAAAAACACTTTGACACCGCCCCTTATATAATGTGACCGTGGGGCAATAGAGCTTTCGGGTCTGCAGGTGAATGAATGCACGTGAGCCACCGTGATGGACGCACATGACGTGTCGAAGAAAGTGCTGCAGTTAAAACTTCAGCTCAAAGAAACGACGGAATCAAAGAAGGTATTTTAGACGCACGAATAACAAGTGTAATTGCTTGTTGTTTTAAGCCGGTTCTTTATTGTACAATTACTCTACCTGGACAGTAATAAATAGATAAACACCAATGGTTGAACTTTGCTAGCCCTCTCTCGCCTTCTCGACTGAATCACAATTATTGTACGGTAGGTTAGTGATGGAAGCACTGAGGTTTACAAAATAAATCCCGTGGTCTATATTTGAACATATTCAGTGTCAACAGGGCTGCTCCCCCAAATCAATTCATTAAATGCGTGTTTTGTTTGACACATGAATGTTTGGAAGAGTTTATGAACAACTTTAACAAAATGGGAATCTCTTGTGACTGAGTATATGCTGCTGATGATGCGTTGTCTGAGCATGTGTGCAACAACTTCATGTTGGGGTAGGCGTGTGGAGGATTATGGCAGGAAGGGCTGCAGCTAATGTCAAATTGCCTGTTCGAGTCGCGTCGGGTTTTGGGGAGAGTTTAGTTTGCCCTTTTAATTACCTTATAACACAATTCTCATAACCTGCTACGAAAAGTCACTTTTGACATGTATTGCATCCCGTCTAGTCAACCAGTGTGGAGTTGGGGGGGATGAGAAGTGCTCTGGCGCTATAATTAACAACCCAGCCAGTTGCCCAACGTGTGGCTGCTGTCTGTCAACTCGGCACTGAGTTGCGGAAACACTTACTGGAATAGTTCTGTTTGAGATAATTATGAATACAGATGACATTTTAACACCTGTCACGTGAAGACCTTGTTTCAGGTGTGTCTTGTGTTTCTGGGTTGGATGTGAGGCCTCTGCTGCACACATGCAGTAGGCTACATTTTTACAACTGATGTGGATGCAGGCAAGCTGGGAGGGGATTGTCCCATACTTACCTTCTTTGAATGTACCTTCAGCAATTCTGACTTTCTAGGAGTACTTTACTCAAACTGAAATAGGATCTGGTACTCACTTTGGGTGCTGTTACTGTTTATATGTAGGTGCAGGGGCACCGCAATACTTAAGAGGAACTGGACCTCAAGCAGTAGAACATTTTAGGTGCCGGTACTCTGCTCCGGTGAGCTCTTTTCCAAATCAAGCACTGCTTTCTAGTGAACTGAAACAGACTACCATATTGGGCATGTCTGTCCGTTTGTCCTGTTGATGTTTCAGCTTTCGTTCACTTTTTTAAAACTTTTTTTTCATACATTCTCGGCATGATCCCCTGTGGTGGTTGTTCATGATAAACATGATCCCCCTTGGTGGTTGTTCATGATAAACATGATCCCCCTTGGTGGTTGTTCATGATAAACATGATCCCCCTTGGTGGTGGTTCATGATAAACATGATCCCCCTTGGTGGTGGTTCATGATAAACATGATCCCCCTTGGTGGTGGTTCATGATAAACATGATCCCCCTTGGTGGTGGTTCATGATAAACATGATCCCCGTGGTGGTGGTTCATGATAAACATGATCCCCCTTGGTGGTTGTTCATGATAAACATGATTCCCCTTGGTGGTGGTTCATGATAAACATGATCCCCTGTGGTGGTTGTTCATGATAAACATGATCCCCCTTGGTGGTTGTTCATGATAAACATGATCCCCCTTGGTGGTGGTTCATGATAAACATGATCCCCCTTGGTGGTGGTTCATGATAAACATGATCCCCCGAGGTAGTGGTTTATGATATGATAAACATGTTAGCTGTTCTAATCGTGCAAGGACAGTTTTGTACAAATGTTTGGAAATAGTTACTATGTTTGCATCCTAATGTATTCCATATACAGTCTATGATTTATGCATAGCCATTTGTTTATTTTACAGGTCCTGAAAATCTTAAAGAAACTAAGGGAGTTGGATATAACCCTAGACATTCTTGCAGTAAGACACTCCTATACTTAAAATTGTGTGTGTGTGTGCGCCCATTTGTATTCAATTGAAAGTATTTTTGTCTTGATTCTGATTAGGAGACCGGAATCGGCAAAGCTGTAAACTCTTTGCGCAAGCATGGGGATGCAGGAGAAGCCGTCAGGCTATTGGTCAGTCACTGGAAGAAATTGGTTCCAAAAGAAACCTTGAGGTATTGTACTTAACACACTTGTTTTGGAATAATTTGTATGATGATTGTCCAGTGTTCATTACTAGTGTTTGAATTTCTCCCTCATACAGCCATACAGAGAAGGATGATGCTTCGCAGAGCAAGCTGTTGGTAACTGATGCAGAGATTCAAAACCGTTCAAAAGAGGCATGCTCAAAAATGGAGGACCAAAGTCAAAATGCTTCAAAAGATGAGCGTTTAAAAACCGATGAGGAAAACCAAGATGGGCCTACTTCAAGAGGGGTTCATTTGAAAACTGATGAGGAAAACAAAGCAACTTCAGAAAAAGAACATTTGAAAACTGATGAGAAGGACGAAAATTTAAAAGATGAGCATTTGGAAGCTGAATACAAAAACCAAAGTACTTCCAAAGATGAGCATTTGAAAACTGAAGACAAAAACCAAGGTACTGCAGAGAAGGCTCATTTACAGAAAGCAGATGAAGACTCAAGGGAATTGAAAAATGATAATTTTAAAAGTGAGAAGGAAAACAAGCGTACTTGGAAGAAGGACAATTCCAAGGATGAGTTGAAAAAACATAAGGGGACACGGGAGTGTTTAATGGTTACAGAAAAAGAAAGTTATTGGAGTAGAAATTCTGAAGATGAAAATGTGCTTGGAAGCACATCTAAGAGCAGCCACAAGAAAGCCAAGTCGATTTCCAGGGAAGAATCTAAAAACAATTCAGATAACGGAGGGAAATGTGGGATAAGGAGAGACTCCAATAGAAAAACACTGCCGTGTACAAAATCATCCAGCGAAGAGTCTTCAAAATCTAAACCTGATAGAAAAGGGACAGTTATTGACAAATCCAATGACCAAGACAAAGTGAGTGACTCCCTAGGTTGTAATGGAGAGAGGCGGAAACCAAGTGAAAGAAAGCAAGTCTGCCATGAAGACAAAAAGACTAAACATGAGGGAAAATCGAAGACCAAAGAGAAAATGGCGCTTGAGGACAAGCCGAATGACAATGACGTCGAGGTGCCCTCCATGTCTTTTGAGTCTTTCTTGAGCTATGACATCAACACGCCTAAGAGGAAGAAAAAATCTGACAGTGAAAAACCACCTAAGAAATTTAAGACTGTGGAAAAAGAAGTGGTTTTGAAGACACCCAGCACGAAATCCAAAAAGCAGTTACCTGCGGCGACTGCAGATTTTTCATCGCCTAAAAAGGTACATTTGGCATGGAGCTGTAATGCATTACAAATATTTCATAAATGTTTTGCGCTAACATTCTGATTCAACAATGTCACATTGATCAAGGACATCCTTTTTAAGGCTATGAAGGGGTCTGTGATGGACTTGCTTAATATTCCATTGCCAACATTTCTACCCGACTATGATGAGCTCTCCAACTTCAACTACTACGACAGGAAAAGTGAGTGTCAACTGTGGTGTCTTTTTCCCCCAAGGGTTTGTTGTAGGTTGAGCAAGCTGTACAAACTTCATCTAACTCCACTGAACACGTAGTTGAATGTCATGACTTCAATCCTATTTAATCTTGCTGTGTAAAATGCAGGGCTCCCTTGTTAGACCTTGGTCTCAATGGGACTCCCTGTTGAATTAATGATCAAATAAAGTATTTTTGGGGTTTTATGTGTAATTTGTTTCAGTGGAAGACAAATCTAAAATCTCGGTCTCTGAGGGCCCGGTCTTCACTGGTCAAAGACTCAACCGGAAGATGCAGGTCTATTCTGGTGCAAAGTCCGCCTTTCTCCCAACCATGATGTCCTTGTATCAGCAATGTATCCGTGCACTGCAGAACAACATTGACTGTGAGTATGGTCCAGGCAGGGAACCTCAACACTCTTACGCAGGCTGTCCTTTGGATGGCAAGAATGTTAACGCTCTGATCTTTTCTTAGTGCTCTATGAGATCGGCGGGGTCCCATTTGAAATCCTTGAGCCAGTACTAGAGCGCTGTACACCTGATCAGCTGTTTCGTATTGAAGAGTGCAACCCGGTAAGAATCCCATTCTTAAGTTGATTTTGAGGAGGCCTGATGTAAGTGTTGTGCCTGCAAGGGCTAATGCTGGACAGGCCTCCCATCACTTAACTTGACCACTGAGTGCCAACCTGCAAGTACTTCCTGTATATCTGATAGTAGTGCTGCATAGGTAATATGGCTTCACCATCGAAACTCGGTATCAAAATAAACAAATAATATTCTTACACCAATTTGACACTTCATAGCTGTGAATTCTGATGGCTTAGATTTGTAAGGTTTGGTAAGAAATATGGGTACGGTGAGCAGATTTGTCATTTTGACTGATCAGCCAATAGACGGGTTGGTTGTTTAGCAAGAGAACTGACACGCACGCAACTAGGGGGCAAAACAGACTGGCTTGGCTTAATTATTTACAACATGGTAATTATATTTAAACCTTTATTGAAAAATAAATTTCCACAATGAGTGCTTGTCTCAAATACATTTATCGTTGTTGGTTGGCTAGCTAGCAATTTCTTTTTGCCAAATTAGCGTAGACATGACATCAAGAACAAGCTGAAACGATGATTCACCACATGGCAGCTTCCCCACATGGCAGCTTCTTCTCATGGTTGCTAGCTATCTGGCCATCCAGAATCACAGGACTTCTGCCCCATTGAATCGTGCACATTGTTTTCTTGATGTTGTCAGCTAAACCGTCTATGCTCTCTGACAGATGTATGTTGGATTGACTGATCACTTATGGGAGAAGCACTGTCAGCGGGACTTCAGGAATGCCCAGCTAGAGGAGTACGAGTCCTGGAGAGAGATGCACATGAGGCTATCTGAGGAAAGGGAGAGGAAGCTCCAAAGACTGACTAAAACCATAGTCTCTGCCCATTCAGGAAAACCCAAAGGTTTGCTGTTCCATCACGTTTTTGTATTGCTTCACATCATTCACAGGAAATCCTTGACATTCAAGTTCTTGGGACAGGTCAAAAAGTAACCCTAATGTCTTACCAATCAGTCATTGGACAGTGCTCATGCTCTGTTGACGTTAAGTTATGCTACCTTTTGAACTGAGATCCTCCGCTTTACAAACTCTGGTCTCGGTTTGAAAGGGAATGAGCAACAGTTGGCCCAGTTGTTTTGACGTGATCTGAGCAAGACTACTCCTAAATGCTGGCCAGGCACTGGGTTAACGTTGACCTGGCCATCTGTCCCCCGACCAACAGAGGCTATGAATAGATCTGAAGGGAGACTGGCTACGGGGTTTAAGTAAACCTTGTCAATCTGTCATGGCCTCTACTGGCCTTGTAGGGCTGGAGATTATGTAGAATGAGGTTCCTAAAGCCTTTCCCATCACTGACTGGGGTTCTGTAAAATCCAGATCTGCCCATTTCTAACAGGTAACTAAATGCTATAGTGCAATTATCCCTTAATGTGTAAATAGTCTTTTTTTGAATAATTGGGTCAAACAGCTATTTGGTTTAAGTGTCTCCAATCATATCTTCTAGACTCCACACAGTTGGCATATTTATTTACTGTGGGTCTTTTCACTAATACTAGTTGTGGAATAAGAATTTGTCTTCTAAAATGTCATTTCTTCCTTCTTTCTCCCACTCCCAGGCCGGCAGGTGAAAATGGCGTTTATTAACTCTGTTGCCAAGCCGCCTAGAAATGTGAGAATTCAGCAAGAGATCCATGGAACTGCTAGACATCCACGAATCCAGCAGGAGAACAATGGAACTACTGGTGTCGTACTGCCGCCTCACCCACTGGACAGGCCCAGGTCTGTCCCCACCATACTGTCATTCTCATTGACCGTGGTGACAAAGATGCCTACTTACAAATTATATACCTGCCAGAAAATACATTATTCTTGCTCCAAGTATGACAATCCTACATCTTCATATGGAGTTGCTATCCTTTGAATAATTGATCATTTTAACTGAAATTATTTTTAGTCAATTTCTTGATAAACAAGTTTTTTTCTAATATAATTTCATAAGATGGATATCAACTCAATACAGAGCCTAATGTATGCACTAGAATAGAGGATCGTAACACATGGTTGACATTCTACTACTCAATGGTTTACTCGGGTCATTGTACTTTCATTGGTAGCTCAATCACCTGACCACGGACGGTGTTTTTTGTTGCCGTGGTCTACGCTCTACTCCCCCAAATGAAAATAACCAGCAACTGTTGCTAAGCAGAGCCATAACCTGGCTGTTAAGATCCTGATAGTGCTAGATTAAATACCCGTCTCTCGATTAGGGTGCTGGATAAACTGGTTTAATTTTGGTTAGACGGCATGCTTGTCCTCAGATTTTCACTGCAACAAATCATTGTAACAGACATTGTTAACTAGATTTGACTTAATAAATTTGGCAGTATCAATACAACAAATGGTTTGCTTAGACATTTCTGGTGGCGCTTTTGAACTGATGCTATTTTAACCGGTTAAAAAACGGACTTGTTCAAACTCCAAAACATGTTGATGTTAATCCTTTCTTCTGTCTATGGTTTACAATTTCTCAAACAGTGTTATTAAATCATTTTTGGGTGTGTATGCGATTGGGATGTAACCGTAATGTAGACGCCACTATGTGCACTGCCCCTCTCCTTCTCAGTGTCAAGGCCCAGGAAAACAGAGCCAGACCCTGCTATGTTGAACCTCCTAGGCCTAGCACCACTGTCTCTGGGACAAGCCAAGCACAAGACTCCCGCAAAAAAACACGTAAGTAGAATCATTTGGCACCTAATGGGTTAACGATACTTTACTACTGATTCATGAACAGTGTAATTGTATTGACATTTAACTTTTTACTCCAGGAACTGATTCCTTTTGAGGCTTTTGGTTAATCGTAATATACGTGGATCAAATTCTACTTCTCCCATTTTGTGCATGCAGCTGTCGTAGGCCAGCAACTTCTAGTAGAAGTCAATGCTTGTGCCTTATTGCAGGATTACATTTTAACCAGCAGGTGTAAAGGTGGGCTTTCCCACAAAGTGGGGGATTTGTGAGAAGTGAGTTTGACTGTTGGATTAAATCAATACTCTGCTGAATTACTTTTTGTAAGAGTAGAAGTGGTCTTTTCACAAACGCTATATAACATTTATTTCCTTGAAATATACCAGCATCTTTCATTTGATTCAGAAATGCGTTTTGTCCTACAAAAGCTTGGTGTATTCATTACGGAAACGGTTTACTCTTTATGAACCAAACGGAAGCAAACAGAGCAAAACAAGAGTTTCTACTGGACAAATGTTCTGTTTGCTTCAGTTTATGCTGATTCTGTTAAACACTTAATGAATACACCCCAGGCCAATGGTATACAGAAGGTGTACTTGTGAAGATCAAATATAGAATTCAACATCAGTCTGGCCGTTCATAATCCTAGACGGGTCAAATTAGCCTGTGGAAACAGCTTGATCAGTGTTAACCGTTGTTTTTACTGTGAAATGCACATGAGGCTTGTTACACCAGGCTATGGTCAAGTTGCATATGTTTTACTTTTTTCTCTTGAGGGGTGGCACCTATGATGGCAAAGTCTCTGAAGGCCTTTAAAACGATGGGGCGTAGATGAAGGCCCCAAGAGGATGGATGGACTGCTGGAAACTGTTGTGGATAAAGGTGTATTAATTCCACTTCATGTGTTTTCACTACTCTTTGTCCCAGGCCAAATGTCCCTTTCTTGGCCTACTTTACTTTTTGGGACCAAATTGGATCTGTAACTATACACTGAGTATACAAAACATTAAGGACACCTGCTGTTTCCATGAGACTGACCACTTGAATCGAAGTGAAAGCTATGATCCCTTATTGATGTCACTTGTTAAATTCATTTCAATCAGTGTAGATGAAGGGGAGGAGATGGGCTAAAGAAGGGTTTTTAAGCCTTGAGACATGGCTTGTGTATGTGTGGCGTACAGAGGGTGAATTGGCAAGAATGGTACGACATCCAGCCAACTTGACAACTGTGGGAAGCATTGGAGTCAACAGGCCAGCATCCCTGTGGAATGCTTTGGAGACTTTGTAGAGTCCATACCCTGACGAATGAAGGCTGTTCTGAGGGGTGGGGGTGGTGTGCAACTCAATATTAGGTGTGTTCTTAATGTTTTGTATACTCAGTGTAGCTATTGGGCCGGGCCGTCTTTGTATAAAGTTTTTTTTGCCCATGCTGCTTGTAAAACAATCGCTGCATTTGAATGATGGGTATGTTTCAATGTTATTTGTTTGTTCATATTGTCAAACACGGAGTGAATTGCACTATTAAATATGATGAAAACCATGCATTGTTTTTGGCAATTTATCTATTTGTGGACAGAGTTAACAGCCAAAATAAAGGAAACCCCAAGGGTCTTAATAGGGTGTTGGGCTACCACGAGCCAGAAACGCTTAAATTCTACGTGTCTGAGACTCTATTGGAAGGATCCCACACCATTCTGCTGTGAGATTCCATTTGGTGTTCTGTTGATGGTGGGAAATGCTGTCTCAGGCCCCGCTCCAGATTCTCCCATAAGTGTTCAATTCGGTAGAGATCTGGTGACCGAGACGACAATGGCATATGATTTACATGCTCATCAAACCATTCAGTGACCATTTGTTCCCTGTGGCGGGGGGCATAGTCTTCTGATGGTGGCATAGCCATGGTAGCAAAAATACTGTAATTGCCTGCCCAGCAATTTTTAAACATGACACTAAGCATGGTAATTGCTTAATTCAGGAACCACACCCTTGTTGAACCACCTTTCAATATACATTGTATCCCTCATTTACTCAAGTGTTTGTATTATTTTGGCAGATGCCTGTTATTTTCAGGGGGCTAGTGTTGTCATTTAGTATGTTCTAGTGCCTCTTAGTGGATAAGAGAAGAAAATGCAAGTTATGCCCATAATATCAACAATTTTTTTTTTTCCACCATTGAACAGTGGTTCTCAACATTTTTGGTTACTGGACACAGGTGTCAAACTCATTCCATGAAGGCCTAGTGACTGCTGGCTTTTGGTTTTTCCTTTAAATTAATACCTAGATATTAAGAGCGGAGTTCCTTACTAATTACTGACCTTTATTCATCAAGTACAAGGGAAGAATGTACCTGCAGACACTCGGCCCTCCGTGGAATGCGTTTTGACATGTGCTGTACACTAAACACATTTAGCTCTACCCAAAATATCCCATCAACTGATCACAATGCCCATGTTCTTATGAATCTTCACAAGTATCATCTGTGGGTAGGCCAGGTACTAGTGGAGTTACCCCAGGGTTGAAACACGCTGACCTAATGTTCATCAAGTGAAGACTGATTAATCCTGATTTACAAACGCAAGCGATGATTTGAGTTCATAGGGCACGCCCTCCCTATTTAGAAAATTGGTTCTACATTTGTATTCATTGCTTTTTGGTGTATGGACCTACATCAATGGTGCATTCAGTACGACAACGGTGTTCAACGTTTTAATTCAACGGAGCCGGTACTGTGCTTAACGACCAGTGAAGAACTGTGTGGTTATGGTGGCCCAGAGGGTGATTGTGTATGAGTTTTGCGATCGCAAATGGTCACACCCATATTGATAAGGCCAAACGGGAGAAAACAGGCCTACCTCAAAGGCTGTTGAACTGTGTGCACTGTTCTTTGGGAGAGTGTTGTTCAGTAAGCTACAAACTAATGCAACGTAGCAAACGTTGAACCAAACTGAACGCACCCCAGGTCTACGTATACATTTCTGACAGCTGCCCCATAAAGACAGATTCATATTTGACTTACAAAAAAAACATGCTGAAAAAAAGTGTCGCTGTTGTTTGTATATTACCTACTCTAAAGTGTGTGTGTATACATAACATTTTTTTTAATGAACCAACAACTAGGCAAGTCAGTTAAGAACACATTCTAATTTACAAATGTATTATTTACAAACCCAGACAGTGCTGGGCCAATTGTGCACTGCCCTATGGGACTCCCAATCACAGCCTGGATTCAAACCAGGGACTGTAGTGATGCCGCTTGCACTGAGATCTAGTGCCTTAGACCACTGCACCACTTGGGAGCATAACTCCCAGAATAAACTTTATTAAGAACAGAGTATAAAAGACACAACTAGGATATTTCAGGCTAAAATAACACTGAGCTGAGGTACTGTAGGCCAATCGCGATCCTCTTTCTTGCTGCTACTTTTCCAGAGGGTGGGAGTGAAATACAAAGGGAGGAGCAGATAGGCATGGTGACGTCAGATTGGAACGAGGGAGTGAATGTTCCGGGTCAGAAACAGGGGTGTAATCATTAGTCCAAACAGTTGCAGAAACGTTTTGCAACTTAAACGATAGTTTCTATTGGACACATCCAGGTAAGTCCCGCCCATGTCGTTCCGTTTGCTTCCGTTTAAGAAACATTTGGCAACAGAATCTGCCGAATGAGTACACCACTGGTCTGAGGGGAAAATAACTCTGGGACAAGGAAAACAGTAGGCTACACGAAATAACACCTATCTAAACAGAGATGTGTTCGTTTTCGGGAGCCGATTAGAAAAACTAACATTCCAGAAGCGACGTGAGTAAAGAATAAAAAAACCAAGCCTACAAAGTATTGAACGTGAGAGCGCTAGACACCGTTTTTATTCCATGGTGCTCAGTGGTATTTATTTACGCCTGGGGGAGGTGGTTGAGATGTTTGCTTTGGAAATTCGTTCGAACAACTGCAAGAAAGTGTTTGGCAAGCAATCCAGTAGCTAGGTGGCCGTATTCAGTTGCGCCTTCCGTTTCTTTAATTGGACGTCTATTCGGGATATTTTTTAAGATCGGATTTTGCCATCACCCGGTGATGTTTCACTGTATACCTCTGTGGCGGTGCAACCGTCATGTTGAATTGATCGATAAGCGGCACTGCTCTCTGTTGTACGTCCCGGATGAGATCTACCGCTACAGTCGGAGTTTGGAGGAACTTTTGCTGGACGCTAACCAACTCCGCGACTTGCCCAAGGTAAGCAGAATGTGTTTGCTAGCTGGCTTAACTAAAACTGTATTATGCATAGTAAACTGATGAGATGTAACGTTAGGTGGTGTCATGTCAGGAAAAAAATAGTTGTAAATTAAATGTAATCAATGACGAGTTATTTATGCCATGGCAAATAACAACCTACAGTTTAAACAGGTTACGTGGAACAGGTAACTTGGGTACATGATTACGTCTCATGGGGACATAATCATTATACAATATTGCCATTCGTCTGGACCGGACAGAGGTCTTTAAAATATATATATTTTTAATTAATTTAACTAGGCAAGTCAGTTAAGAACAAATTCTTATTTACAATGACGGCCAAACCCGGACGACTCTGTGCGCCGCCCTATGGGACTCTCTATCACGGCAGGTTGTGATACAGCCTGGACTCGAACCCGGGTCTGTAATGACGCCTCTAGCACTGAGATGCAGTGCCTTATTCCCGCTGCGCTGCTCGGGACCCCCGAGTGGCAAGAAGGGATACAGCGTTTGTCAAATTAACATCAAAGTATATATTTTGTTGGTTACGGTTGAGCTAACCATAACCTAATTATTCTAACCTACTGGGTGATTTATCCCAACCTGCCACGAAAAGTCAAATCTGACGTTAAAATGACAAAAGCTGGAATCCTTCTAGCCAAGACCCTGGACAGAGGACACCCGCATGGCGTATTCATTTCCCATGTTGAGGACAGTTATGAAATGATGCGCGCCCTATTATTTGACGTTCTGCAAACTGCAACACTTCTGCTGCTCCAACAAGTTACAATCTCTACTGTCATGTAATTTAATCTTTATTATGGGGAAGACTAGTTGGCTACGAACGTCTTTGTTGAATAGCCTAGCTACATAAAAAAAAAAAAATCGGATCTGCATGATTCACACATTTATCTGGCTATGTGTAGAGACTATATGGAAAATGTATTTGAAAGATTAAGGGCTCATTCCATTTTTATTTATTTTTTCAAACCTTTTTGACCGAACCCCTTTTGATTTGATCGAAACCTACCATACATATTTGTCCATCGTAAAAGTGGTCAGACAGTGACTTTGGACCTGAAATTCAGGTCACAGTGCCAGAACATTCAGGAGATAGAGGTGCTCAAAGTTGACCCATTTTGCATACACAACCATACCATGAGTCATCCATGATTAATGGTTGAGTTTGATATCATTTAAATGTTTACAAACAGGGTTGTCAAACTAATAGTTTCTTGAAAACAATATTTTCAGCAAACATGCATTTTCATCCCAGTCATCATTCTCTAAGTTTGCATGTCATTTCTTTGTGCGAGAGTAGGAGGGGAAGAGGGTTACACCCTTGCATTGCATTCCATGCAGTAAGATAGACCACAACCATTTGTTGGTGTTCCTTCACATGCAACTAATACGATCTAGGCTAGCTAAATGAACTCAAGATGAGTCCAACAGAATAGATTATCCAGGTAACTGTTCTACTGTGCTCTGCTCATTGTGTGGTCTCATCAGATTTGCTACCAAGGTGATGTAACACTTGCCTTAACACTAGACGGGCCTATAGTATGAGTGTGTTCACCATTGGGTTGTCTTGACAATGGTACAGCATGAAGAATATAGCCTGTTGGTTTCAAGATGTAGAGTTGAGGAAAAGGCTGGCGTAGGCTCTTTGATTTCTTCATCTGTATCTTGAGAAGTTCTCGATTGGATAATTTGGGATTATCCAGGCTGTATCGCATCCGGCCGTGATTGGGAGTCCTATAGAGCGGCGCACAATCGGCCCTGCTGTCATTATAAATAAGAATTTGTTCTTAACTGACTTAATTAGTTAATTAACTTAATTAGTTAATTAAATAAAATTCTGATTTACCGGATCATATAGCTTTCTATATAGCCAACATAATACCGTGATTAAAAAAAAAAATATTCTTGAAAAGGAGTCATTGCAGAGAAAATGCACACTGGGCTTTTTATCAACTTGTGGAAACATGAAACAGGAGTGAGTTGGCCACGTTTCTGGTTTTTCCTCTTTTCCATCACTTTCTCATGAGTGTTGGCGAGGGAACTCGTCTACAGAGAAATTAACCGTTTGGTGCACTACAATTGCCAGAAGATTTGTATGTTAGTTTATTAGTGGTTAAATAAATCTCAGATTTTTGGGGGGATAGCAAATTGGACAGGAAGTAGCCTAGATTGTGAGGATACATATCAGGTGTTCCTTTCATTGAGGAATCAAGCAAGGGATGTCTAACTGCATATACTTGCAGGCTAGCCTAACTTGTAGAACTAGCTGTGCCATTGTCAATAGAGATAGTGATCTCTCCAAGTCCTGTGAGTGTTTATCTGTTGCCTATAGCATAGACCATCATTTCCCAAACTCGGTCCTGTCCTAGGCTATTTTACTTTTAGATCTTCACTTAGCCTAAGTAGTAGGAACTACAGAAAAAAGGGAGCTGTTCACCTAACCCTAGCACTAGCCTACCACATCTCATTTTTGAGATGTTGATCCTTCTGCATTAGGCTGGTCTAGATATCAGTAGAAAATGATAGTTTGGGATTTTGATTATAAAGAGATGCCACATTACATTTTCAGAAATGCTTATTTGAAGAGGTGAAAATTTGACAAATGTATATAAATGAATAGGCTATAGCTTTATTTCCCCTCCCCCTCTACATTTATTTCCACACATTTGGCATAGGGTGGCCTAGGCTATTCAAAAGTCCCAGTCACCAATGTGGAATTTAGTCTGACCTCAGTAGACTAAAGGGCATAGGAGCCTAGTATAAGAAGAACCAGCCATCTAGTTTGTTGAGCGATAAGATGCCTCCTTCTGTGCTAGGTTAGTCATGTCTGACAGCCAGCAGGTCTGCTCTTCCGCACATTGAGCCATGAAAACAAGGAAGTTGTTAACAAAGGTGCAGTCAGTATCAGGGTGTTATGGCGCAACATGAGTCTTCCTTTGTTCTGTCAAGCTCTAGGCCTAGCATCACCTTTGAAGTTCATTGCCATTGTCTTTATGTTAAGTATTTACAGATGTGCTAACTTCGCCTAATATACCAAAGCCAGTCCTAATCAAAACTGTTCTTCTCATCCAATTTGTAGCTTTTAAGATGTAGGCTAGCCTAGGCGTTGTCAACTTAGCAACACAGGCATCACATTAGTAGTCTTAAGGCATCCGCATGCTTCCCAGCCGAAACAGTTCGAAAGAGTTAGTTCATATGTGACTTGTTTCAGGAAACTAGGTGTATGTCGCGCATCACTACTTCACAGGAGAGCAGTGGTGGAAAAAGTACTAAATTGTCATACTTGAATAAAAGTAAAGATGCCTTAATAGAAAATGACTCAAGTGAAAGTCACCCAGTAAAATACTACTTTAAAATGAATTTTACTTGTCACATGCGCTGAATACAACAGGTGGTAGACTTTACAGTGAAATGCTTACCTGTCACACACACAGACACATACAGTAGACACACACACCACAAACGTTCAGGTGTTTAGTTTAGCCTAGTTGTTGTTTGGTTGAGAAATACCATTCAGTGGAGGGTAAAATAAATAATAAAATATTTATATTTGTTATTTCTGCCAAACAAAATGTTAAACATGGCAATGTTGCTCTCATGGTCTCAATAAAGGCGGTCAATAATTAGTTGCGTGTCATGATTTATGCACTTTTTCATTCTGTTACGATTCACCCCAAGCACTGTTACAACTAACCCAGACCTGATAGCCTGTTTGGGATGGATTGTGGTAGGTTTGGGTCAAGAAAAACACAATCCCTTAACCTGTTTGGTATAGGGGGCAGTATTGAGAATTTTGGAAAAAATATGTTCCCATTTTTAACGGCCTCCTACACCAACTCAGAAGCTAGAATATGCATATTATTGTTCAGGTTTGGATAGAAAACACTCTGAATTTTCTAAAACTGTTTGAATGGTGTCTGTGAGTATAACAGAACTCCTATGGCAGGCAAAAACCTGACAAGGCTTCAAGCAGGAAGTACCCTGTCTGACAAGGAGTCGTGCGTCTTACCTCTTTTTATTGAAAAGTAAGGATCTTAGCTGTAACGTGACAATTCCCAGGGCTCCAATAGGCTCTCAGAGCCCGCGAAATAACTGAAGGTTTACGAGGGAACCTCAGGTTGAAATATATTATCGCCTTTTGTAAGTGGATGCTCGGAGGACCTTTCAATGATGCGCGTGCATGAGTCGCTTCTGAGGAGAAATTTTATTCGGCTGTTTAGGCTCAATGCATACTCCCGGTCGGAATATTAACACTTCTCTATGACATAAATGGCATAAAAATTGGTTTTAAACAGCGGTTGACATGCTTCGAAGTACGGTAATGGAATATTTAGACATTTTTGACACGCCAATGCGCCATGCGCGACACCGCGAAAAAGCATTCTAGAACTCACGAACAAAACGTCGCTGTTGGAACATAACGATGGATTATTTGGGACCAAACCAACATTTGTTATTGAAGTAGAAGTCCTGGCAGTGTATTCTGATGAAGAACAAGCAAGGTAAGAACATCTTTCTTATAGGAAATGTGATTTTGGTGGATGCTGACCTGGGTGGGTATCTAAATAGCTAGCCCTGTAATGCCGGGCTATGTACTTAGATTATTGCAAAATGTGCTTCATCCGAAAAGCTATTTTAAAATCGGACATATCGAGTGCATAGAGGGGTAATGTATCTATAATTCTTAAAATAATTGTTATGCTTTTTGTGAACGTTTATCGTGAGTAATTTAGCAAACTGTTAGTAAATTCACCGGAAGTTTGCGGTGGTTATGCTTTTTCTGAACGTCACATGCTAATGTAAAAAGCTGGTTTTTGATATAAATATGAACTTGATTGAACAGACATGCATGTATTGTATAACACAATGTCCTAGGTGTGTCATCTGATGAAGATCATAAAAGGTTAGTGCTGCATTTAGCTGTGGTTTGGGTTTATGTGACATGATATGCTAGCTTGAAAAATGGCTGTGTGATTATTTCTGGCTGGGTACTCTGCTGACATAATCTAATGTTTTGCTTTTGTTGTAAAGCCTTTTTGAAATCGGACAGTGGGGTTAGATTAACGAGATTCTTGTCTTTAAATAGCTGTGAAATAGTCATATGTTTGAGAAATTGAAGTTATAGCATTTCTAACGATTCAAAAATCGCGCCACTGGATTTCAGTGGCTGTTACGTAGGTGGGACGAGTTCGTCCCACATGTACTAGAGAGGTTAAAACAATTAAATACACTGCAGGTAGACTGCATGTTGAGCTTCTTAGTACAATAAGCCCTTAACCAACAATGCAGTTGTAAGAAAAATAAGTGTTCAGTAAAAAATAATGAAAGAGCAGCAGTAAAGTAAGTGGCAAGGCTATAAACAGGGGTACCGAGTCAATGTGCGGGGGCACAGGTTAGTCTCGATAATTGAGGTAATATGTACAAGTAGGTGAAGTTAAAGTGACTATCGATAGATGATAAACAAAGTAGCAGTGTAAAAAGGGGGGGGGGGCAATGCAAATAGTCTGGGTAGCCATTTGATTACATGTTCAGAAGTCTTATGGCTTGGGGGTAGAAGCTGTTTAGAAGCGTTTTGGACCTAGACTCTGGTACCGTTTGCCGTGCGGTAGCAGAAAGAACAGTCTATGACTAGGGTGGCTGGAGTCTTTGACAATTTTTAGGGCCTTCCTTTGACACCGCCTGGTATAGAGGTCCTGGATGGCAAGACACTTGGCCCCAGTGATGTACTGGGCCGTACGCACTACCCTCTGTAGTGCCTTTGCGATCGGAGGCCGAGCAGTTGCCATACCAGGCAGTGATGCAACCAGTCAGGATGCTCTCGATGGTGCAGCTGTAGAACCTTTTGAGGATCTGAGGACCCATACCAAATCTTTTCAGCCTCCTGAGGGGGAATAGGCTTTGGCGTACCTTCCTCAAAACTATCTTGGTGTGTTTGGACCATGATAGTTTGTTGGTGATGTGGACACCAAGGAACTTGAATCTCTCAACCTGCTCCAGACCAGCCCCATCGATGAGAATGGGGGCGTGCTCGGTTTTCCTTTTCCTGTAGTTTACAATCATCTCCTTTGTCTTGATCACATTGAGGGAGAGGTTGTTATCCTGGTACCACACGGTCAGGTCTAAGACCTCCTCCCTATAGGCTGTCTCATGAATGTCGGTGATCAAGCCTACCACTGTTGTCGTCAGCAAACTTAATGATAGTGTTGGAGTCGTGCCTGGCCATGCAGTCATGAGTGAACAGGGAGTACAGGAGGGGACTGAGCACGCACCCCTGTGGGGTCCCAGTGTTGAGGATCAGCGTGGCAGATGTTACCTACCCTTACCACCTGGGGGCGGCCTGACAGGAAGTCCAGGATCCAGTTGCAGAGGGAGGTGTTTAGTCCCATGGTCCTTAGCTTAGAGATGAGCTTTGAGGGCACTATGGTGTTGAACACTGAGCTGTAGTCAATGATAAGCATTCTCACGTAGGTGTTCCTTTTGTCGAGATGGGAAATGGCAGTGTGGAGTGCAATAGAGATTGCATCATCTGTGGATATGTTGGGGCGGTATGCAAATTGGAGTGGGTCTAGGGTTTCTGGGATTATGGTGTTGTGAGCCATGACCAGCCTTTCAAAGCACTTCATGGCTACAGATGTGAGTGCTACGGGTCGGTAGTCATTTAGGTAGGTTACCTTATTGTTCTTGGGCACAGGGACTATAGTGGTCTGCTTGAAACATGTTGGTATTAGACAGTCGGGAACAGGTTGAAAATGTCAGTGAAGACACTTGTTTTTTGGCAGAAATGCCTTCTGGAACATGTGAACTTTCATGTGCCTTACTAACAAATGTGTATGCCATCTGTAAATATGAATAAAATTGTTAAATTATGAGCCTAGTTGGTTTAGCCATGGAAAAAGTCAGGAACCTTCCTGCTAGCCATGATTGGCTGAGATAATGGATGGGCTGGACATGCCGAGAGATTCATTTGGATTTAGCAGACCAATCCGAACTGTAGTATTTGTAGGTAATCCTTTATAATGCAGCTTTTTTGTTGTTGAAAGTTATCAGTGTTGCTCTCCACTTTCTGGAGGTCCGAGTTTTGAAATCAGTGGAATTAGAGTATGATAGCGAAGGAGATTCTATGTTCTCGAAAAGTGAACACAGAAGGCTGGAGAAAATACCTGTCTCCACATTACATCTTCAAACTAAGGGAAACCATGGCATCCATGACAGAGAGGGAGTAGCATCCATCCATGTATACGGGTATGATAGTCTAGCTAGCTACTTTTTCAGTTATAATACATTTCTAATTTTGTCAGTTTTCATTTAAAGTTAAAGCGTACTCTTTAGGTCGCTAGCTAAAGTTAACTGTCTGGCTTGTTAGCTAACGTTATGAATAATATTACTATACAGATCATACATGTATCTCAGAGCCATTTTCATTGCGAGTTATAGCCTAATGCAGGGCTGCCCAACCCTCTTCCTGGAAATCTACTGTCCTGTGGGTTTTCAGTCCAACCCTAATTTAACACACCTTATTCTACTAATTAGCTGCTCAACAATACCTTAACTAGCGGAATCAGATATGCTAATTTGGGGTTGGACTGAACCTACAGGACCGTAGATCTCCAGGAAGAGGGTTGGTCAACACTGGCCTAATGTTAGCTAGCTAGCTAACCATTGAACCTGGTTGGTTAGCTACCTGCAGATTCATGCAGGATAGTAACGTTATGAGTTTATGGTTCATTGTTTAGCTAGCTATGTCTAAACAAAAGACCACTATGCAAGTAACCAATAGAATGTTCATGATGTCACTGCGACAACTGTCGAAAGACGTAGCAAGAACAAATTTACCAGCTATCTACTCTGATTTTAGAGCACTATCGTCTGAGTGTGCCGGAGAGCAGAATAACTGACGTATTTTTACGAACGCCCGTTGAATATGGCCGGTGTCAGTAAACGTTGGCAAAAAAAGCGTAACTCAATTGTTGCCAGCAGCACATTTAGTCACCAATGCTCTGGATAACATAAAAACAACCTAACCAGCTCTGCTAGGGTGAGTAAAATGGTCAGTGAGCTGTTCTCTCATGTGTCTGGAAGTAGCTAGCCAACAGTTAGCTTAGGAGCCTGACTGCTGCTGTTAGGTCAGAACGCTTGGATCAAACCTACTCCTCGGCCAGAGCGTCCAGTGTGTGCTCTGAACGCTCTGAATTTACGAATGGACAAACTGACAACCCTCTGAGTTTATGAATGCCCACGGCACACTCTGGCACTCCAGATTGAATCTACAAATACACCTGTAGTATTAACCAGCATTTAGTCTTGAAATCTTTGGTTGTTTAGTACATGGCCTCACATGTGAATCCTTAAATAGATGGGCAGGGCTAAGGCTTAAAAGGGTGTGAACAATGTTGAATGGGTGTAGACAAAGCAGAGCTTGCCAGAAGGTTTACCAAAACATTCAAGGGCCATTTTCTCAAGTGCGGTTACAAGTTTATCAACTTTCAAAGCAGAATTACTTTCCCATTGTTCCTAAACTGTAGTGTATGATATACCGTTTTCTAGCCCTGAGTCTCTACTATTCAATGTAAAATACACAATTTCAAATTTTGCTACATGAGATCGAGCCGGCCGGTCACATATTTTGACTAGATTTTGTGACGTTTTTTCCCGTTTTGGACTTTGGTAAGGGGTTTTTCAGATGCTTGGGCACACTAGTTTTTCTCGAGGGCAGCCGAAGTTCGGGAGCTGACGTCTACGCCCCTTCGTTCGTGATTGGTCAACTGTAGGGATTCTTCAATTAAGTATTTTTTCATTCAACGAGAGATGACTTGTTTTCATGCACATTTTTTCATTTGAGAAATACTGCACCATCTCAGATTAATTTGGACTATTTTGAGGAAGTGTATACTGGCTTTGGTGTCTCAAAATGGTCAAACAGTACTATTTGCTTGAAAAACGAGAAACAAAAGCACAAGGTCTTTTAAGAGAGTATGCAAGAACACTCGTTCTGTTTCGGCTATACTTTAGCTAGCCGCCAGCTAAACTTAAACATGCTGACATCTTTAGTCCTCATAGACCACACCGTAATGTCTTCATCTAGGGCAGGGATTATCAACTCGATTTAGACACTGGACATTTTTTAAATTGTAGTACCTTTTTTGAGCGGATGGTAGACTGCAAATTAACCAAAAGAAGGCCAAACAGATATTTGACTTAAACATAATAATTTCAAACCTTGTTTACAGTATACGATCACATATCTCTCTTTTATGCATGGGAATACTTTGGAACAGATTTCCAAAAGGAAAATCACTGCGCTGATTTGCGGGTGTTTTTAGTCTTGTCCACCCCCAAAAATACGTGATATTTTTTATTTTTTTGCTCAGAACTTGGGGTGCAGCCAGTTGGGAACCAGTCTAGGCAATAATTTCCCCCTTGAAAACCATGAAAGATGTTGTAGAAAGTAACCATGTCAAATGACTTGGAATGTTTGACCAACCCCTTTACCCCTAGCCATTTTGGTTTGTTTAACCTCTTGGGGCCTCTCATTTATATAGGCTAGACGGAGTCAGTACTGGTAGTTTGTTAGGTTAAGTTAATAAATTTTGGCATCTGTTTGAACAAGTCGTCCTTGAGCATCTATGACTTTGAATGGTCTTAATCAGGCTTGTTCAGTTTAGTTGAGAGAACCTTTGAGCTAGGCCACAGGGAATATGCCTAGGTTAAACTAGGCTAATTGTAGGCTAGTTTCTTTTCAGTTTTCAAGATAATACCTTTGGCTTTGGGTAATGTTCTGTACAAGGTACAAGATAGACACTGAACTTCATTCTAAAGAATAGCGTAAATCATGAAATAGGCTGTCTCAAACCGACCAAATGAACAGATCACTTTAACCCTGCCATGCTGTTCAAACTGAGGAGTTCAACTCTGTCTACTAGATTTTTCTTTTGTTGATATTTTTCTATTTTTAAACAGGAGCTCTTCCTTTTGTAAAGAAACTGGTATAGAGACAAATTGAAAGTTTAGTTTGTGGGAGTCATTAGGACCCCTCAGTTGAATTTAGGATAACCCAAATATTGACTTGAGTGAAGAACGGTTTATTATTTCAGTTTTCATGGTGCAAATCATTCTAATTTTATTTGTTCCGTACACATATTTTGCAGATGTTATCGCAGGTGCAGTGAAATGCTTGTTCCTAGCCCCAACAGTGCAGTAATACCTAACAATACACAAATCCCCAAAATAAAGAGAAATCAGGATGAGCAATATCCGTCTGAAATATAAATATACACAGAACAAAAATATAAACGCAACATGTAACTTGTTGGTCCCATGTTTCATGAGCTGAAATAAAAAAAAATGCACATAAAGCTTATTTCTCTCATTTTATGCACAAATGTGTTTACAGCCCTGTTCCTGAACTTCTCTTACCAAAATAATCCATTCACCTGACAGGTGCGGCACATCAAGAAGCTGATTGAACAGCATGATCATTACACAGGTGCATCTTGTGCTGGGGACAATAAAAGGCTGCTCTAAAATGTGACGTTTTGTCACACAACACAATGCCACGTCTCTAGTTTTGAGGGATGTCCAACTGGCCTCTCAACCATAGACCACATGTAACCACGCCAGCCATGGATCTCTGCTTCCAGGTTTCTTCACCTGTGGGATCGTCTGAGGGGGATGGCTGTTGAGTGTAAAGCCCTTTTGTGGGGAAAAACTCATTCTGATTGACTGGGCCTGGCTCCCCAGTGGGTGGGCCTATGCCCACCAAGGCCCACTCATGGCTGCACCCCTGCCCAGTCATGTGAAATCCATAGATTTGGGCCTAATGAATTTATTTCAATTGACTGATTTCCTTAAATGAACTGTAATCAGTAAAATCTTTGAAATTGTTACATGTTGCGTTTAATATTTTGGTTCATTATGTGTGTGTTTTTTATGGACAGTAATATGAATAGAAAAGGTGTGTAAAGCAGTACTTTTAGCCTATAGGATGAGATGGGGGCGTGCCGTGGGGGGTGAACGACAGCCTAACCTGCCATTCCTGTTTCTGACATTGTACTCTGGAACGGCTGATTCAACTTGTTGGGACATTAGAACAGACCAAGGCCTAGTCTATATTTATAATGAACAGAATAGAGGCTTGTATGCTCCTCTCTCTGTCTGGTCATAAGGTTGTTGAAACCATGAGTTTCAGGTCATGACAAACATGAGATGAAACCTGTGTTAGTTTCATCTAGGGCTGTCTTGTCCGGGTGTGTCTGTCTGTGTCTCCGGTCGGTCATGAATACCTGTTTTTTAGCTTGTTGGTGTATTAGCATGTGTAATTGACTCTAGTCTCCATTTTAGCTTGTCATTGTCACCTCTAACTGATTCATTCTGAGTAGGCCTAGTCAGGCCAATACATGTAGGTTGAAGTTAGTCCTATTCCACAACTTTGCTACTGTTCAAACACTAGGTTATTTATCCTAAATAGCCTTTACGCTAGGCTAACTCTCTTTGTCCTAAAGTGCTTAAATCTCATACTTTTCTGTAGGTTTACTTACCAGTAGAAGGTCTTGGATACATTTGCAGTTAATTGCAGGTAGAATATGTCAAAGGTGGAAGCCTAGATTGAGTGTGCTCTTAAATGCTAATTGGAGTCCAGTTCACCGGCATCACTGATTGCTTTGGGTTTGCAATCAAAGTAGACTACTTGTCCTTAAAATAGGCCTACTTCATCTGAGATTTCTTTTTTTTTATACCAGTAGCCTATTATTCATAATTCAATTAAAGTGGAGGGCTATATATATAATTCCCTCACGACTTCTGTGAAGAGACACTGAAGATTGTGATATCGCTTTCAGTTAGTAGTGGAGACCTATGGTGAGACTTGTGCAGGACATTGTTCCGATTAGAAGCGTTTCCAACCATCTTACATGGTGTTCTTGAAACAGGTCTTTTTGGGGTGTCCTTTTTATATCTATGAAACGGAGACGGTTAAATTGCATGTTGACTCGGGGTGCCTGGCAGTGTCAGGATAAGGCACCATCCAAGTAGGTCATCATCCAGAAGAATAGATGATTACGTCAGAGAACTGGGTAGGAACTGAACAATATTTCCCAGGCCACTGACCACCACTCTTAGGCCTAATTGCTTTACTTTTTGCTGGTTTAAACTTATTTACTGAGTTGATTTGTGGACAAGTCTGGTTAGCCTATAACCTGTTTTTAAGACTCACTCAACATTTAATTCGGTTCAATCTGGAAAATGTTTTGTTTTATCAACGTACTACTGTTGCATCACATTTTCAGGATGGGACAGACCATAAGCTATTGATCACCATGTTGTATCGTGTTTGTTCACACTGAATGTTTCCTATGTCCATGTCAACTGTAGGCCTACTGCTAATCTAATGTGTGTTGTCTTTTTCAGCCATTTTTTCAGCTGGTAAAGCTACGAAAGCTGGGCCTGAGTGACAACGAGATCCAGAGGCTTCCTCCAGAGATAGCCAACTTCATGCAGCTGGTAGAACTTGATGTCTCTCGTAATGGTAAGAAGAGAACCACTGCTCTAAACTAGGGGGTGACGTTTAAACTAAATTGGGATCGTTAATTTTTTAAAATGTTAAATGAACTAAACAAGTGTTTTACTTTAAAAATTTTTTTATACAAAGTTAAAATCACAGTGCAGTTATCAAAACTACCACTAACAAACAGGTTAAAGAAAAATAAAATAATTGAAACTGCAATATGTATCTTTTTGGGCGACCCAACTAAATTCACATAGAAATGTGAGTTATAAATCTGTTATTCTCATTGAAAGCAAGTCTAAGAAGCAGTAGATGTTCTATGTGCACTACTTCTATGCTTCCAGTCTTAAGTTTTGTTTTTGCGTCTTTTGGTTTTGTACACCAGATACCCCCTATTTTCAGCTGTTTGTATTAAAAATATTTCAGTGGTTTAGATGGTACATTGATTGTTTTGTAGCAAAACTGAAATTTAGAGAACTGTTCGAATTTTAGCAACCAGGAAATGGCTGCTCGATTTCTGCATATTGCACCTTTAAATAAACACCTAATGCAACGATGCTGTAACATTAGTAGGAGGAGAAATGTATCTTTCAAATGATTTTCCATGAATATAAAGAGCTCTGCACGTCATCCTCGTTAACAGTTTAAAAAATGGCAGTGAGTGAGAGAGGAAACGACAGTAGCAAAGTCCTGTATAGCAATACTTTGAGAATTTAAATGAGAAGGTTGTGAAATGGAAACTTTGCGAGGTGGAATTGAGCTACAGTGGCAGTACAGGTGCAATGCTGAATGGGAGACACCGTGAAACCCAACCCGTTGCTGGCAGCAGTGGGATAAGGGACGGAGTCAGAATTGCAGCGCCGATTGCAGTTGATATGCAGCCATTTGTCTATGGTAGAGGACTTCGACTTCAATGTTGCCCTAATGGCATGTCTAGATCCAGATTACAAGATGCCTTGCTGAAAAACTGTCATGGCCCAGATGGATAAATTATACAATGATTGCTCTGCAAATAGCCCTACAAAGCTCTTAAACACCATACGTGGCAGAACAGATTGTTGGACGTCTATGAACACGCTGTCATACATCACTGCAACGAACCAAAAGGGTAGCGGTGTGGATAAGGTTACGTTTAAAACCACATTTTAAGAAGAGAAATTGTAGAAATAGGTGGGCGTTATGACTGTGGCTGTGGTAACTAGTGGCGACAGTCTGGTAGCCAGCCAGGTCTGTTGTTGATTGAACTGCATTGCCACCTGGCGGTCACAAGCAGGACCATATCTGAATTGTGAATTCATGTAATTTTAAGATTTTTTTTTTTCTTCTTATCGTTTAAACAGTAAATGGGAGTTTAAACGTTACGTTTTTTTTAAACATTTGTCACATCCCTACTATAAACACTTGGTTGGAGGGATTTTCAGCCCCACCAAACAGGCCTAAACTCTCTCATTGACTCAACCACTGGTGCTATGAATGAAGACATTTTAAACTGCCTGCTTATTTTGATAATGCCTCAGTTATGACTAGGGTCTTTGTTAGAAAATGCAATAAATGCTGGACAAGCAATAGAAGTAGCTCAAACCAATATTCAGTGCTATCAATCCCCTTCACTGTACAGACCCAACATATTTTCAGAGCCACATTGGTGTGGTTTCTCCCATAACTTCTGGACTAAAAGGGTTAACATTCCTCAGAGAGCTGCCATCGCAAAGCTTCCCAGTAGGACAACATCCAGAATGCTAATTATGTTGATTTATAGAAGTTGAAATGGCAGTTTCACATGCAGCTCTCTATGTTTGGCGCAACAACCATGATACATTTGTGGTGATTCTAAATAGACGTTTCTCCTTTATGGATAACGATTAACATTGTGTCTGGATCACTAGCTTTAAGTGGAATGCCTAGTTGGATGGACGTTCTGAACTATGTTGTACTCTTGACTGAGGGACTTTATAGTTTGGCCCAGAAATCTTAGGCCTGGCTAACAAAACCGGTCTTCAATTTATGCCAGTGTTTAGTGTGTTTCTCAATACCATTTACAGGGTGTTGATCAAGATGTTTCTAACATGAAGTTCTTTCTTCCCTCATATAGACATCATAGAAATTCCAGAGACCATTTCTTACTGTAAAGCTCTCCAAGTAGCAGACTTTAGTGGAAACCCATTAACAAGGTAACTGAACTTTGAATTCATGTCTCCATAAATGTTTAGCGAATGGGAAGGATAACAAGACGGACATTACAGCGGTGTAGTAGCACTATAGTAGGCTGTATGTAGGAACTGCATGACAACTTCAACAGAGTAAGAATCGTTTGAACACTAGCAGACTGTTGTAAATAAGAACTATACTGGAAGGAAAATTGAATAACTTTTTTTAAATAGGTATGTCTTCAGACAGCATTTATTTGTTGCTTTAACTAGCCTATCTGATGTCATTGTTCATTTCAAAATATTGTTCAATTAGCTTGAACTAGTCATTTAAGTTAATGAATATAATTGTATGGGATATATTTTTTCCCCCCCAGTTTTCCTGTCAGCTGTCTCATGCAGAGGAGGTTGGTGGGAAGAGCTATAGGAGGACAGGCTCATTGTAGTCCCCCTATAGCGCCTCCCACCAGCGTCCTCTAGTCTCATGGTGAGGTCTGTGTTTAATTTGCACCACAGTGGAGGCAAAGCCACAAGGCCATATGGTTCAGTTTGGGACTGGCCATGCACTGGGCTGTGTGATTAGCTACACGTTGGTAATGTACATATGGCCTAGATCAGGGGTATTCAACTATTACCCTATGAGATCCGGAGCCTGCTGGATTTCTGTTCTACCTGATAATTAATTGCACCCACCTGGTGTCTAAATCAGTCCCTGATCAGAGGATTACGATGGGAAAAAATGCAGTGGAACTGGCTTCGAGGTTCAGAGTTGAGTTTGAAGGGCCTAGATGTTTTTGTTGGAAAGCTTTACAGCTACTCAGTTCCCGAGGAAGAGAATATATAGCTTGCACTCTGTGACTGACCTGCAGATGATACAACATGTTTAAGTGTTGTGATTTGGAATGAAATGTGGCCAGGCATTACAACTCACAAATAAAACTTTCGCTCTGCCACACTGATAGAAGCATTGTGTGTCGGAGATTGTCTCTGGGTCACCATTTTAAATATGAGTGGGCGGCAGGTAGCCTAATAGTTACGACCTTTTGGCCATTAATCGAAAAGTTGCTGGTTTAAATCCCTGAGCCGACTAAGTGAAAAATCTGTCAATGTGCCCTTGAGCAAGGCACTTAACCCTAATTGCTCCTGTTAGTCACTATGGATAAATGACTAAAATGTAAAAAATATATATCTCTGGGTGACAATTTTTTAGATAGGAGTGAATCAAGTCATGAAGGCTTAAAACCATATATCAAATGGAAAGAAAAAGTTAGTTCCTGTTGATCAGACACTTTCCTGTCAGAGAGGAAAGTAGTTGGCCTATGTCAGCTTTATAGTATATTTTATGGATGTTTCCTTATTGCCTATTAATACAGTCAGATTCATAGATTTTCAAGAATCTGCATCCATTTATTGTCATCTCGCAAGGATCTGATTTTTATATTTGAATGCCTCTTGTTTTTCCAGATTGCCTGAGAGTTTTCCAGAGCTCCGGAATTTAACTTGCCTTTCCATCAATGACATTTCGTTGCAGATTCTTCCCGAAAACATTGGAAAGTAAGTACCTCATCCTTTTAGTCTTAAAAAAAAAGTTTTTTTTGCTTCATGGTCCTTTTCATACAGAATCGTCTTTTTTATATGAATAATATTTCAAATAATATTTTTGTCATTTTTATGCGGATTCAGTGTATAATTTCACAAAGGGACAAGAATGGTGTTATTGGATTTATGGCAGATAAAACTAGCCCTATAAAGGTATCAGCAGATTCTGCTTCTTTCCTGTCCTTCTCTATCCCCAGCGGCCCTGTTAATTTCCTGTGTAATTTTCTCCAGCGTGCCATGTTCCTTGATGTTTCACTTGCAGAAGAATGCCAGCCCTCTCTCCCTTAAGATAAAGGCTTAATATAGCACGGAGCAACTAGTGTAAAACGAATCAAAGCTCTGTTTTGATTTGACATATTGGTGTAGATTAGGGATTGCTGTTTATAGCATAGCCTTACATGATTAATACACAGATGGTATTTTGCAGAATGATTCAGTCTTGGTTTTCTCGCTCCGTGATTAGTAGGTCTAGATTATAGACTTTAAGTAATGTTACACTCATTGCGCTCAGCTCGATTAAGTCCTATTAAATCTGAGTTACCATGGTGACCTAGTAAGAGCTCCATGACAGTTCATGTTAAGACGGACCTACTCGTGAATAAATGGAGAGCATTAGCCAAGATATTGATTGTTCATCCATTCACCCACTCATCTAGCTGTGGAGAACTGAAATGATATCACCACATGAGGTTGTACACAAAAGGTGTAGGTTTTATGGATTTATAGAAAAAAAAACTTTTTTACACCGCTGTTAATCTCTCAGACAGGCTCACGCAACATAAATGGTGTCGTACTGTCAACAAATTGTAGGATGTGACAACTGAGAACCTTTGTTCCGATTTTTCATCACTGATCATTTAAACAAATCACAATTTCAAAGGTGTTCGCATCTTTCGAATTTCCAAAGGGGATATTTGTCCCATTGACTGTAACTTCAGAGAGAGGGGGGTGAAGCTACCGCTCTGCTTCCTCTGCTCGTTCTAGTGTCTTTTCAACACATCTGCCCCCAGAACGTAATCGAGCATCTGATGCAATTACACAAGATTTTAGTGCCATGTTTCCGAAATTACGATTATCGATGTGGCCGGCTAACCTCTCACCTAGACACCACTGTAGTAGCTACAGTTGGATAACCCACGCTGGAAATCATCCAGCATTGATATTACCATATCAGTGTTGTTGCATTTGAGCCATTGATCTATGCTCTTACTTTCCCAGTAGATTTGACAGATTTCTCTATTGGCTTTCCACTGGAGCCGACTCCCATGCAGTGGTTTAGAGGGCTCAGGGATAACAGACCAGTTTTCAGAGCTATTTCGTCTCCCTCCCGATGGCATAGACTTCTACCTCCGCCACAGGCATGTGTACCACACAGATGTTAATCTTAATTTGATCACTCTTTTGTTGCTGAGAATTTACCTGCATTGCAGGAAAGGCAGATGAATTCAGTGAAAACCTGCACTACCACACGGTTATATTAAGTGTTGCACTTGTCATGTTGTCTAAATTTGACCAGATAATAGCCTAACCACTGATCAAGCAACATTATTGATTAACATTCAAATCCTGTTGCTGCAGGATTATTATGCTGCGACAGTGGGGGGTCAAATTAAGATCCTGCATCTATCAGACTTGCATAACTCAATGAGTCAGGGCATGTCAGTATCTGCCCTCACAACTAGGGGAGTTAATGACAGAGCTAGAACACGGTTGAAAAACAAGTTAGTGTGGCTCAACACCGCATGCAGCTCCCGTCACAGAGGTGAATGGCACTGACACCTTGTCAACTCAACATAGTGATAGTCAGCTGGCTGGCTCTGTCGCAAAACTTAATGTATGGCCTAGTGAGTGTTAAATTGCTCCTCTTGCAGCATGTTGTGAGTGGTTTGGTTGGCTCTCTGGGTAATCTGAAATGCTAGGGCTAAAACTGCAAGCATCAGAGCTAGAAGAGATCTCTCTCTGTCCTTTTAATCTGGCCCAGTAACCTCACGTTGTGACGGGGGAATCTAGAAAGACCCAGTCGGGTTAGTCACCGCAGAGGGTTAGCCTGTCATTCAGGAGAGATTGCATATAGATTAAGAATTCTACTCTGTTTATCCCGCCATTTGAGACATCATGGCTCACATTTATTTGCTTTACTCTCATTATTAATGTTATTCCCGAGACCAAAGAACAGACTGTCAACTGTCCTGTCGCTATTAAAAGCTCCCGAGCCAGTAGACCGTTCAAATTGTATTACTTGTTAAACGATTTGCTGCCTCCCTCCCTCCCTCCCTCAAAAAACTACTTTAGGATTTTATTTCATTATACTGTCACTGAATGAAATGCACCATTTAACAAAAAGTGAGCGTGAGAGGGGGTTGACCTGGGGGGGCTCTGAGGTACTGGAACGCATGAAAAGAAAATCACATTTATAATATTGCATTGCATGCATATCACATTTGCGTAGTGGAATAGAGCAGTACAGTAGAGGCGCTTGCATTAGTTGCACACATGGGGAAATATCTTTGTAGCCTAAGGTCCGGAGAAGAATTTGCCTTTTATAAATGCATTTCATGCAATTCCAGGTCATTTTACATGACTGGAGTCTTTAGTAGAATATTTTTAAATACCGCACAAATGATCGAAATGACCGGCTCTTTTGACACTGAGAATCTGAGCTCAATAAAAATGACCTAGTCTTGAATCCATCAATAGCCTAGGCGATGCGCTCGTGCCAAAAGCCTATCTCGTCTTGTTTTACTTTGTAAAACAATGCTGTTCGCTTAATAGGCCTATTTGGAAGTAAATAAAGTATGTTGGTAGCCTACAGCAGACAGACTAGTCTTCTCTTTTCAGCGGGAGCCATTTGCTTTCCAACCTGTGTTTTTCCGCTATTGTATTAGAAATATTGCGTAATGCCTGTTTTGGCTGCATGCTGTTCACTGACAGATTTACTGCGTGTTCCAGACTGTAGGCTATGTCTTTTGATTGGGCTACACACAATCCATAGCTAGGCAATTAAAAAAAGAAGAAAAAAAAGCTATCGATCGTCTGTGGCAAAATGAATATGCCTCCTGGTGTAGTATTCTGAATGATTTCATTTCTTTCTGAACAGACAGCAGTAATTCTATAACTTTCGCAAATGTATTTAAATTGTTCAGGGGTGCTGCAGCAGCCCCTTTCCCGGGGTTATGAGGAAATAAATGAAGTGCAACGCTGTTGAGATGAGTTGCAGGCTCATGTCTAGCAGAGTGGAGAGAGATCATAGAAAGTGAATCTTATTCTAGTTCTGTGAGAGGGTTAGGCATGCTTCTCTCACCGCAGGTACAGCCACGGGTTGATCTCTAGGCTACAATGTTGCGCAAACCATGAAACTGGGCAGCCCCAACCTGAATAAATTCTTAGAATATCAGGCGAGTGCTGAAAATCTACGCTATCAAATACATTTTTTTGTGAGACGAGAGAATTAGAGAGGATGCGACTCAAATTAACTCTGATCGCTTTTATTAGAATGTGCTTTTATTAGAACGTTCCGGCAGGACCCAGCTCAAATTAACCACTGACTTTATCATAACCTAATGGTAATTCGATTATCTTGGTTGTTATTACATTCATTTGAAACAACACTGAAAACATTACCTCTAAACACACACACACACACCATTATGTAGAGACTGTACATGGACACGCCAGTTAATCAACAAGATAAAACATGTTTTTAGAGTGCCATACTGTATCATGGTCTATTCATGTTCAATTCTTTAACTAGGTCTAAATGGACAGTCCTGACATGGACCTAAAGTACACTTGCTTTTTAATTATTTTTTTTATTTCAATCTGTACTTTGATTCCGGAAGTCATAACAAATGCTAAGACTTCAATCGTAGCGTTGTGTCAATCAAGTTAAGGCCACACTTTATATAGATTAATTACTTTTTGTGCCATTTGATTCCCAATAAGCCACGATTGAATTCTGGCTTTAATGTTCCAGTCCACAATATTTAGAGATTCCTCTGTGCTTCATTTAACTGATGCAATTAGGCCTGTAGTTCACCACTGACGATGTCCAAGCCATATGTCCAGAGACTTGCAGGAGTGAGTTGCATAACCTTACCACCCACCGTCAGCTGGAATCAAAAGTGCTGTAATTATTTGAATACCTTTCTTATAGGTCACTATCAGATGGAAGCAAATATGGCAAGAAATATCCAGTTACAAATTGTGCATACTTTTTTAATTTTTTTTACCTGAGCTCCATGGTTCTCTTTCATTGTGGATCAAAGATATTACCTCAGCCATTATTTTAGTTGGTATTCGTGCTCCTAAAAGCCTTAATTCTTGGAATTCATAGACTGTCCGAGATGGCTTCAAGTAATCTTCATAAAGGACAAATATAATTTCTTTTTTCTCTCTAGGATTTTCTGTTCGTGATAATCTGGGTATAATAACAAATAGCCACTTCTCTTTTGTCTCTCTCCACAGCCTCTCCAACTTGGTGTCACTGGAACTCAGAGAGAACCTGCTGACGTATTTACCAGAGTAAGTACTTCCCTAGACACAGTGCATTCAGAAAGTATTCAGACCCCTTAACTTTTTGGACATTTTGTTACATTACAGCCTTATTGTAAAATGGTTTAAATTGTTACTTTTTCCCCCTCAATCTACACTCGTCACCATAATGACATGGCAAAAACAGTTTTTTTTAGAAATGTTAGCAAAAATAGGAAATATCATAGTATTCAGAGCCTTTACTCAGTACTTTGTTGATGCACCTTTGGCAGCGATTACAGCCTTGAGTCTTCTTGGGTATGACGCTACAAACTTAGCACACCTGTATTTGGGGAGTTTCTCCCATTCTTCTCTGCAGATCCTCTCAAGCGCTGTCAGGTTGGATGGGGAGCATCACTGCACAGGTATTTTCAGGTTTCTCCAGAGATGTTCGATCGGGTTCATGTCCGGGCTCTGGCTGGGCCACTCAAGGACATTGAGACTTGTCCCGAAGCCACTCCTGCATTTGTCTTGGCTGTGTGCTTAGGGTCGATATCCTGTTGGAAGGTGAACCTTTGCCACCAGTCTGAGGTTCTGAGCGCTCTGGAGCAGGTTTTCATCAAGGATCTCTCTGTACTTTGCTCTGTTCATCTTCCCCTCGATCCTGACTAGTCTCCCAGTACCTGCTGCTGAAAAATATCCCCACAGCATGATGCTGCCACCACCATGATTCACCATAGAGATGGTGCCATGTTTCCTCCAGATGTGACACTTGGCATTCAGGCCATAGAGTTCAATCATGCTTTCATCAGACCAGAGAGTCTTGTTTCTCATGGTCAGAGTCCTTTAGGTGCTTTTCAACTCCAAGCGGGCTGTCATGTGTCTTTTACTGTGGAATGGCTTCTGTTTGGCCATAACCATAAAGGCCTGATTGGTGGAGGGCTGCAGAGATGGCTGACCTTCTGGAAGGTTCTCTCTTGGTCACCTCCCTGACCAAGGCCCTTATCCCCCAATTGCTCAGTTTGGCCAGGCAGCCAGCTGTAGGAAGAGTCTTGGTGGTTCCAAACTTCTTCAATTTAAGAATGATGGAGGCCACTGTGTTCTTGGGGATCTTCAATGCTGCAGAATGTTTTTGGTACCCTTCCCCAGATCTGTGCCTCGACACAATTGTGTCTCGGAGCTCTACGGACAGTTCCTTCGTCCTCATGGCTTGGTTTTTGCTCTGACATGCACTGTCAACTGTGGGACCTTGTATAGACAGGTGTGTGCCTTTCCAAATCATGTTCAATCAATTGAATTTACCACAAGTGGACTCCAATCAAGTTGTAGAAACACCTCAAGGATGATCAATGGAAACAGGATGCACCTGAGCTCATTTTCGAGTCTCATAGCAAGGTGTCTGAATAGTTTTGTAAATTAGGTATTTCTATTTTTGTTGTTTTCATAGATTGGCTGAAAATTCAAAAACCTGTTTTCGCTTTGTGATTATGGGGTAGTCATTATGGGGTGTTGTGTGTAGATTAATGAGGGAGAAAAGTAATTGAATCCATTTTAGAATAAGGCTGTAACGTAACAATGTGGAAAAATTGAAGGGGTCTGAATACTTTCAGAATGCACTGTATATACTTTGTTTCAGGGCAAATATTAATTGAAGGCACAAGACGACTAGGCCTACTTTTAGTCCGTCAGAGACTGAAATTCTTATTTTGCCCTGCTGCCAACCCCCCCCCCCAGACATCTGTGTTCCACAAACGCTCTGAGAGTGGCACCCATTCCCCTGAAAAGGGATGTCATGAAGTTGGGTCTGTATGACTACATTACAAGCATGTAGCCAATTAGAATGTAGGTAGACCACAGATGAAGCCTTATGTGTTTCACATGACAGACATTTCTATAAGATTATATTTAGACTTTAAAGGTGATGTAGAGCGCAGTGTGCTCTTTGACGAGTTGTCTGTCTTCAGCCAATGTTCTACCTGGGTTCTCCCCGGGATAGTGTAACAAGGTGGTGGTGTTGAGTACGGCCGGCAGTGCCCCTCTTTGGATTTACAGATTTTAGTTTTTTTTAACACCTGTAACTTCCATTTCCTGCTATCTAGAGAAACAATTAGCCTTCTCTAATGAGAAATAAAGTGAGATATTTTTGTTTTTACATAGTGGGGCAACGCCTCGCTTACATTCTTTGGGAAGAACCCTTTCAACTTATGTTGGCACAACAGTCTCTCGCTGACTGTTGTCTAACCGTCTCACTGCTTGGTATGTGGCCAATACATTTTCACTTGCACAGTGAAACGGACCGAGAATGAGAAGTAGATAACATGTACATCCATCTGTGTGTGTGGTGAGTTTGAAAAGCCTAGGTCTACAGAGTATGCGATGGTTTAGGATATTTCCTACCCCTCTGGTGCATTCCACAGGTCACTATCGCTACTTCACAGACTTGAAGAACTTGACCTGGGGAACAATGAAATTTACAATTTGGTAAGTTTATCTGACTTGTTTGCACGTAACCTTGATCTCAGTAAGGATGTTTATTTTGTGGGGAGAACATTCACACTGAAGTAAACAATGTGCCAAGCTAAACGTGTATAGAATGGGCAGCACTCAAATCTCACTCAACACTTTTCTTGTTATGTGGAAGATAATTGGGAGTACTGATAAAGATACCTCCGTCTTGTCATTCTGAAGGGGTAGTGTGACAATGCCATTTAGTTTTGTAGTTTATAGTCTTACAACAATATCAGGTTTAATGTTTATGCGAAAGTAACTCTGATATGGAGACACTTCCTGAGAGATGAACTGAAACCAGATCAGGCTAGGGAATGACAGTTTACACATGGTTGAAATTCTTCCACAGTCTTGTTTACATTTGCCTCAGTCACCTGTGTATAATTATTTCCTCACTCTCACGCTTTCGCCATCTCTTCTCTCTCCTCTGCCTCCAAAATCCTTCCTCCCACGCAGCCTGAAACAATAGGCTGTCTTGTCAGCTTGAAGAACTTGTGGCTGGACGGAAACCAGTTGGCTGAAATACCTGCAGTAAGATATTTTTAACATGTTTGCACTAATAATTCTCTTTTTTTTCATTTGTGTCTTTAATATTACAGTTGAACTTGTAGAATGTGGTTTGATTCCCCAAAAAGTAAAAGGCTCCCACCCATTTTAAAACATTGGATGTGCTTAGACTAAATTAATATTGCGACTTGTGTTGATATAATGCAGTCACGAGATGCACCATTATTGTTAAGGGCAAACACGGACTGGGATATGCATTTATAATTGAAGTGTGTTCAACCCGTAGGAGATGGGCAGCATGAAAAGCCTCCTGTGTCTAGATGTATCAGAGAACAAGCTGGAGCACCTTCCAGAAGAGATCGGCGGCCTGGTCTCCCTTACTGACCTGCTGGTGTCTCAGAACCTCCTCGATGCTCTGCCAGAGGGCATAGGTCAGGACGCTGTTGCACTCTACACCACCATAGTGTCTTTGAAATGTGTGTGTGTGTGTGTGTGTGTGTGCTACTTTGCATTTGTGAATGTTGATCCATGCTGATACTGATTGGGTCAAAACTGGGATCAACTTCAATGTAAACTGAGCATAAACAGGAAATTAGTCTGAACAGATTAAAATATATAGCATAGTTATATTAAAAAGGTTTAGGTTAAACACATGATAAAGAGTCCACATTTGGTAACATAACTGACTTAACACTGGTGATGTGACCCTAGGGTACAATATAATGGATGAATGGAAAATGTGATAATTAAATCCATTTAGCATTATTTGATTTTAAAAGAAAATATTTAATTTTTTTTCCCAATAAGAAGACTGAGATACAAACATTGACCTTCGTTGTCGTGTTGAATGGAATCACAAAATGTCATGTTTTATTAGACTGTGATATATTGTTTTGTTAGCCATAGGTGTTGGTTCCAATGAACTTGTTTTATGAATGATAATGATTCCCATGCTATCCTGACTACCCTCATGTATATGTCTGAATCACAGTAAGTAATGCTTTTTGTTTTGCAGGAAAACTAAGGCGACTGTCTATATTGAAAGCAGACCAGAATCGTCTTGCCCAGCTGCCAGAGAGCATTGGCAACTGTGAGAGTCTCACTGAACTGATGCTCACAGAGAATCACTTACAGGTGTGTTTTTGATAGCACTGTAGTTCCTCATATATACATACTGTTGTGAGGGCAGGTTTGATAACTTAGACCCAATTACTTTTCTTTTATGTAATCGAAATCAAAAAGACAACTGTTTCATCCAACGACAAGCAGTTTAATTTATGTGCTAACAAGGTCAAAACATTGTCCTCTTTAGCTACTGTTGATTTCTACAGTAGTAATTACCCACCTTTGATGGCTGTGCTCTTCTGTCCTTGGAAAGACCTTGTGACTTACAGTACAGCATGACACAATTTCATTTTCCTTCTGAAGGGATGCATCTCCTATTATCTTGTAACCTTTGACCTTCATTCTTCACTTCCTAAGAGGCTAAAAACATCTAAGTGTGCGCCAGGGACTTATCCTCACTTTGGCACTAACAATTAGATTTGTTTATTTCATCCTGACAGGAGGACTGTGTAAGTAATCCCCATGCTGGGCCACATGCCAGTCAAGTGTCACTGTTATACCCATTACTGTATGTGCAAAATGTAATTATTTCTTATTGGTTGTTTCCCTCTTTAGAGTGTGCCAAGAAGTATTGGAAAACTAAAGAGACTCTCCAACTTCAACTGTGACAGAAACCGACTAGCATCATTACCAAAAGAGGTATGCTATGGTCTTTCCAACATGTAGTAGTTTGAAGCAAATAAGCATAGTGAGACTTGTTGAGACCTGTTGCTTCAAAGGGCACCACAGTTCATAGTCTACTATATTATGGGCTTAGATGTTATCTTTGCTTTATCTTGTAAATGCTTTATGTTATGAGAACATGATGCCTCTTCCTTTGAGTTTCTTTCTGTGATAAAATAAGGGATGGTTTAATGGCTCAGAAAGTTTGACTCCATCTTCCTTTGTGATTTTACCATATTTATCACATTTTGTGATGCAGCAGTGAAGTCGCTCCACAGTACATTGATTTACAACACAATTCTTGTATTATATGAAGGAGTGCACTGTATAGACTGGATCAAAAAGCAATTTGTCCCCTTGCTGCTGTGAGGTACTTTTTTGAATTATTTCAAACTGTCACTTTCTCCAACTGGCAGAACTTGTTTCCTGCTGTAGAAATAACCCCCCCACACCCACCAGTTTGTCTTCAATTTAGACACAAGAAATATACTTTTATGAGGTTTTTTTAATGCTTCGGTACTGTATGTGTGAGGGAACTGTCTATTTGCATGTAATGCTAAGCTAACCATTTTACCCTAAGCAAAATGCCTGCGCATGCTCAGTCTGAACATGCTCAGAAAAAGGCTAACGTAAACCTTGATCGCATCTCATTTTGCCTCCATGATTTACTCTGCTGCTCGGATCAATGATGTAAAATCATAGAAGCCTCAGTCATGAGTAAGTGTAATCTGGTTAGTGCATCCACCAGTAATCACTGTGATTTGCATGCAGAACTTATCTGCACTAGACTTGACCCCTTCTGATTTTAGTGGGGATTGTGAAATGCTAATCCTCATACCTGCTAACCAGGAAATCCAGTTTCTGTGAACTGAATCTCATTCAGTAGAAGCGTACAGAATGCCACTGTGGTACTATGCAGACCAATGTCGATTATCAAATCGACCTGAGAACTCTGTCATAAAGGCCATCTCCCACTGTGACTGTCTTCACCTAAGACATGGCTGTGCCACTCATCATTCTCGGCATGTGACTGTCTGTACAGTAGCAGCTGCATGATTTTAGCTCTCAGGCTGGTGGCATGCTATCTTTTGTTTCCAGGAGATTCAAGAGCAGACAGCAAGCACACTGTTTTTCACAGACAAAACATGCAGCCCCCCCACCCCCATCCATTTATTTTCTATTATCTTCTGCAGTTCTCTGGTGTGTTCAGCTACGGTTTATTCTCCGAGTGCTGTATGTTTATTCTAGCCTCTTGTCTGTTGGAGAGAAAGCAATCTCCCTCTGGTTAAATCTTTATCTGAAAGGCCCTTTAGTGATTATACAATGCCCCTGTGTCTCAGTGACGCAAACAGTTCAGTGTGTGAGTCCACAGCACTTGGCCCAGATAATAAATTGATAGTGTCATTGTTTTATTGTCTCAAACCGTGAATGCTGCATGACCTTTCTAATGTTAACAGTAGTCCTGGTACTAGACGAGCACTTGTTTACCACAATACAGTGGTGTTAGGTATGTGGTTGATTTTAAATAAATATTTATCACTCATTGATAATTGGCTCAAAGTATCAAAGCCTGATATTTTCTTATTTCCATTTTAATGCAAATATTTTAACAAGGCATTTCACACTTTCATAGTCATTTAGTGTTGAATAGTATTTACTTAGGAAGATCTCCATAGACAAACAATGTATCTGGTATTGATGTTGTTTGAGTGTCGGCCCATGCACGTAGTCCTTTGTATAGCCTACTTCTGAGGTAATGGCTAGACTTTGAGTAGCCTACTTTGTAGCCTACTAACCAAGATTCCTGCTGGTATTTGGACTTGTCTTCTAGGCACGTCTTGAACTCTTATTTACTCCAGTGAGGGCTTCAGCTTAGCCAGATCCTTTTAACATGATGAGACTGTATTTGGTTCCTGTTCAAGTCTGTCTGGCCACTGACTGATTTAGTTAGTAGATTAGTCTGACTACAGCACTTTAGCTGGCCCATCAGGTCCCTACTTTAACACACAAGTAATTGCAGCAAATTTTAGCTGCTACTCTTCAAAACACCATAGCCGTTAGATACATAGTCCCCCGTGGAAATCGAACCCACAATCCTGGCATTGCAAGTGCCATGTTTTTCCAACTGAGCTACACAGGACTTTAAATATTCCCATTTGAATATGCCCATTTCTGTGGCAAAGCTCCCAAATGCTCTGAATGGTTTACCTTTCTATGCCCATTACACTAAATGGATATTTTGAACAATGAAGGTATACACGCATCATATTTTTCTGTGGTTTTGAAATGGTAAAGTAAAAATGGAACTTTAGATTTTTTTTATTTTACGTAAATTGTTCTAACCAAAGCTTTTTCCCTCTTCCTCCCTGCTCAAGATATCTGTGTGCCTCAGAACACGGAACAAATATGCAATTGTGTGGGTGTTTGACGATGACTGACTTAAAACACTAAAGACACTGTTTTCACGTCTTGTTTGTATGTCTTTCCTAACCAAATCAAGATTGGAGGTTGCAGTAGCCTGAATGTCTTCTGTGTACGAGAGAACAGGCTTACAAGGATTCCCTCTGAGATCTCTCAGGCCTCAGAGCTGCATGTATTTGATGTCTCTGGAAATAGGTAGGCTACATTAAAATTCAATGCCACTTTATTAACCTTTTTAATCATATACACATTATATCATGTACAATATTTACATTTGAATATACACCAGACCCAGTAAAGCTTTTAGATGTCACTGGTGCTCACAGTAAATCATAATATTTGACACCAATAGACTCGTTCTTAGCTGTCCACAAATCAATCAGGTTCACAAAACATTTTGCAAAATTCTCTGAAGCCTGTCTATATCATGTCATCTCTCTCCAGACTGCTCCACCTACCCATATCTCTGACCGCGCTGCGACTCAAGGCCCTGTGGCTGTCAGAAAACCAGTCGCAGCCTCTGCTCACCTTCCAGAATGACATAGACCCAGAGTCTGGGGAAAAGGTGCTCACCTGTGTTCTCCTGCCCCAACAGCCTTTAGAACCAGATAGTAAAGGTAAGGTCTTCTCATGGGCTTCCAACTCAGTAGCCTTGTGGTTTGTGTCCGCCCTGAGATTGGAAAGTTGGGAGTTCGATCCCTGGCCGAGTCACACCAAAGACCTGTAAAAAATGTGACCTGATGTGTATCTGCTTGGCACTCAGCATTAAGGAGGTAGATTAGGGGTAAGGCCTGCTATAGACAAGCGTCCTGTCCAGGGGGTGTACTTGTACATCAAGCTGCCTTGGGCTACAGAAACGGGAGATAGGCTCCTGCTCCGATGAGTCGTTCCACCTCGCACAATCCAAGGCTCATGCAAGGCTACTTACCCTCGGTCTGTCTGGGTTTTCCGTGCATCGGCAGGACATCTGGTAAGACGAGGGACGTGGGTCTATTTGTCAATAACAGCTGGTGTGCAATGTCTATTAAAGAAGTCTCGAGGTATTGCTCGCCTGAGGGTAGAGTACCTCATGATAAGCTGTAGACCACACTATCTACCAAGAGTTCTTATATAAACTCAGCAAAAAAGGAAACGTCCTCTCACTGTCAACTGCGTTTATTTTCAGCAACCTTAACATGTGTAAATATTTGTATGAACATAACAAGATTCAACAACTGAGACATAAACTAAACAAGTTCCACAGACATGTGACTAACAGAAATTGAATAATGTGTCCCTGAACAAAGGGGGGGGGTCAAAATCAAAAGTAACAGTCAGTATCTGGTGTGGCCACCAGCTGCATTAAGCAATGTAGTGCATCTCCTCCTCATGGACTGAACCAACTGTGCCAGTTCTTGCTGTGAGATGTTACTTCACTCTTCCACCAAGGCACCTGCAAGTTCCTGGACATTTGTGGGGGGGGGAATGGCCCTCACCCTCCGATCCAACAGGTCCCAGACGTGCTCATTGGGATTGAGATCCGGGCTCTTCGCTGGTCATGGCAGAACACTGACATTCCTGTCTTGCAGGAAATCACGCACATAACGAGCAATATGGCTGGTGGCATTGTCATGCTGGAGGGTCATGTCAGGATGAGCCTGCAGGAAGGGTACCACATGAGGGAGGAGGATGTCTTCCCTGTAATGCACAGCGTTGAGATTGCCTGCAATGACAACAAGCTCAGTCCGATGATGCTGTGACACACCGCCCCAGACTATGACGGACCCTCCACCTCCAAATCGATCCCGCTCCAGAGTACAGGCCTCGGTGTAACGCTCATTCCTTTGACCATAAACGCGAATCCGATCATCAACCCTGGTGAGACAAAACCGCGACTCGTCAGTGAAGAGCACTTTTGCCAGTCTTGTCTGGTCCAGCGACGGTGGGTTTGTGCCTATAGGTGACGTTGTTGCCGGTGATGTCTGGTGAGGACCTGCCTTTCAACAGGTCTACAAGCCCTCAGTCCAGCCTCTCTCAGCCTATTGCAGACAGTCTGAGCACTGATGGAGGGATTGTGCATTCCTGGTGTAACTCGGGCAGTTGTTATTTCCATCCTGTACCTGTCCCGCAGGTGGGATGTTCGGATGTACCGATCCTGTGCAGGTGTTGTTACACATGGTCTGCCACTGCGAGGACGATCAGCTGTCCGTCCTGCCCATCTCTGTAGTGCTGTTTTAGGCGTCTCACAGTATGGACATTGCAATTTATTGCCCTGGCCACATCTGCAGTCCTCATGCCTCCTTGCAGCATGCCTAAGCACGCTTACGCAGATGAGCAGGGACCCTGGGCATCTTTCTTTTGGTGTTTTTCAGAGTCAGTAGAAAGGCCTTTTTAGTGTCCTAAGTGTTCATAACTGTGACCTTAATTGCCTACCGTCTTTAAGCTGTTAGGTCTTAATGACCGTTCCACAGGTGCATGTTCATTAATTGTTTATGGTTCATTGAACAAGCATGGGAAACATTGTTTAAACCCTTCACAATGAAGATCTGTGAAGTTATTTTGATTTTACGAATTATCTTTGAAAGACTGGGTCCTGAAAAAGGGATGTTTTTTGTTGTTGCTGACTTTATATTTGTAGCCGTCTATTTAACACCACAAACCGATGCTGGCACTAAGACCGCACTCAACGAGCTAGATAAGGTCGTAAGCAAACAAGAAAATGCTCATCCAGAAGCGGCACTCCTAGTGGCCGGGGACTTTAATACAGGCAAACATAAGTCCGTTTAACCTCATTTCTACCAGCATGTCACATGTGCAGCCAGAGGAAGAAAAAAAAAACTCTAGACCACCTTTACACCACACACAGACGCATTCAAAGCTCTCCCTCGCCCTCCATTTGGCAAATCTGACCATAATTCTATCCTCGGGATTCCTGCTTACAAGCAAAAACTATAGCAGGAAGTACCAGTGACTCGCTCAATACAGAAGTGGTACTACGCTACAAGATTGTTTTGCTAGCACAGACTGGAATATGTTCCGGGATTCATCCAATGGCATTGAGGAGTATACCACCTCAGTCACCCGTCTTCATCAATACGACAACGTTGTCCCCACAGTGACTGTACGTACACTACCGTTCAAAAGTTTGGGGTCACTTAGAAATTAGTTGCAAAATGAATAGGAAATATAGTCAAGACGTTGACAAGGTTATAAATGATGATTTTTAATTGAAATAATTGTCCTTCAAACTTAGCTTTCGTCAAAGAATGCAGCAATTACAGCCTTGCAGACCTTTGGCATTCTGAAGAGATTTCACCCTATGCTTCCTGAAGCATCTCCCACAAGTTGGATTGGCTTGATGGGCACTTCTTACGTACCATACGGTCAAGCTGCTCCCACAACAGCTCAATAGGGTTGAGATACGATGACTGTGTTGGCCACTCCATTATAGACCTAATATAGCTGACTGCTTCTTCCCTAAATAGTTTTTGCATAGTATGGAGCTGTGCTTTGGGTCATTGTTCTGTTGTAGGAGGAAATTGGCTCCAATTAAGCGCCATCCGCAGGGTATGGTGTTGCAAAATGGAGTGCTAGCCTTCTTCAAGATCCCTTTTTACCCTGTATAAATCTCCCACTTTACCACCACCAAAGCACCCCTAGACCATCACATTGCCTCCACCATGCTTGACAGATATCGTCATGTACTCGTCCAGCATCTTCATTTTTTTCTGCATCTTCTTTGTGGTCCAAACACCTTAAACTTAGATTTGTCTGTCCATAACACTTTTTTCCAATCTTCCTCTGTCCAGTGTCTGTTCTTTGCCCATCTTAATCTTTTCTTTTTATTGGCCAGTCTGATTTAGCGCTTTTTCTTTGCCACTCTTCCTAGAAGACCAGCATCCCAGAGTCGCATCTTCACTTTTGACGTTGAGACTGGTGTTTTGCGGGTGCAATTTAATGATGCTGCCAGTTGAGGACTTGTGAGGCGTCTGTTTCTCAAACTAGACACTCTAATGTACTTGTCCTCTTGCTCAGTTGTGCACCGGGGCCTCCCACTTTTTATATTCTGGTAAGAGCCAGTTTGCGCTGTTCTGTGAAAGGAGTAGTACACAGTGTTGTACGAGATCTTCAGTTTCTTGGCAATTTCGCATGGGATAGCCTTCATTTTTCACAACAAGAATAGACTGATGAGTTTCAGAAGAAAGTTCTTTGTTTCTGGCCATTTTGAGCTTGTAATCAAACCCACAAATGCTGATGCTCAAAATGCTCAACTAGTCTAAAGAAGGACAATTGTATTGCTTCTTTAATCTGAACAACAGTTTTCAGCTGTGCTAACATAATTGCAAAAGGGTTTTCTAATGATGAATTAGCCTTTTTAAAATTATAAACTTGGATTAGCTAACACAACGTGCCATTGGAACTCAGTGATGGTTGCTGATAATGGGTCTCTGTACGCCTATGTAGATATCCCATAAAAAATGTGCAGTTTCCAGCTACAATAGTAATTTACAATATTAACAATGTCTACACTGTATTTCTGATCAATTTGATGTTATTTTAATGGACAAAAATGTTGGTTTACTTTCAATAACAAAGACATTTCCAAGTGACTCAACTTTTGAACGGTAGTGTACATATCCCAACCAGAATCCATAGATTACAGGCAACATTCGCACCGAGCTAAAGACTAGACCTGCAGCTTTCAAGGAGCAGGACACTAATCCGGACGCTTATAACAAATTCCAATACGCCCTTAGACGATGCTTCAATCAGGCAAAGCGTCAATACAGGACTTAGGTTGAATCCTACTATACCCGCTCTGACGCTCGTCGGATGTGGCAGGGCTTGTAAACTAGAAAGAGAAACCTAGCCGCGAGCTGCCTAGTGACGCAAGCCTACCAGACGAGCTAAATGTCTTTTTATGCTCACTTCGAGGCAAGCAACACTGAAGCATGCATGAGAGCACCAGATGTTCCAGACGACTGTGTGATCACATTCTTCTTAGCTGATGTGACCAAGACCTTTTTTAAACAGGTCAACGTTTTACAAAGCCGCGGAGCCAGACTGATTACAAGTATGTGTACTCAAAGCATGCGTGGACCAATTGACAAGTGTCTCCACTGACATTTTCAACCTCTCCCTGACTAGTCTGTGATACCTACATGTTTAAAGCACACCACCATAGTCCCTGTGCCCAAGGAAGCGTAGGTAACCTGCCTAAATGATTACCGCCCTGTAGCATTCACGTTGGTAGCCATGAAGTGCTTTGAAAGGCTGGTCATGGCTCACATCAACAGCGTCCCGGAAACCCAGTCCAATTCGCATACCGCCCCAACAGATCCACAGATTCAATCACACTTTCCATCTGGACAAAAGGAACACCTATGTGAGAATGCTTATCATTGACTACAGCTCAGTGTTAAACACCATAGTGCCCACAAAGCTCATCGCTAAGCTAAGGACCCTGGGACTAAACACCTCCCTCTGCAACTGGATCCTAGACTTCCTGACGGGCTGCCCCAGGTGGTAAGGGTAGGCAACAACACATCTGCTATGCTGATCCTCAACACTGGGGCCCCTCGGGTGCGTGCTTAGTCCTCTCCTGTACTCCCTTTTCACCCACGACTGTGTGGCAAAACACGACTCCAACACCATCATTAAGTTTGCTGACAACACAACAGTGGTTGGCCTGATCACCGACAACGATGAGACAGCCTATAGGGAGGAGGTCCGAGACTGCCAGGACAACAACCTCTCCCTCAATGTGAGCAAGACAAAGGAGCTGATCATGGACAACAGGAAAAGTTGGGCCGAACAGGCCCCCGTGGAACGTGTTGAGAGTTTCAAGTTCCATGACGTCCACATCACCAACAAACTAACAAACTATCATAGTCCAACACACCATGACAGTTGTGAAGAGGGCACGACAACACCTTTTCCCCCTCAGGAGACTGAGAAGATTTGGCATGTGACCCCAGATTCTCAAAGTTCTACAGCTGCACCATCAAGAGCATCCTGACCGGTGGCATCACCGCCTGGTATGGTACCTGCTCGGCATCTCACCGTAAGGCGCTGCAGAGGGTAGTGCATACGGCCCAGTACATCACTTGGGCCAAGCTTCCAGCCACCCAGGACCTATATACTAGGCGGTGTCAGAGGAAGGCCCCAAAAAATGGTCAGACCAAACGGCTCCTTAACATCTTTTACCCCCAAGCCATAAGACTGCTGAACAATTAATCAAATGGCAACCCTGACTATTTGCATTAGCTAGCTACCTAGCTATAATGACCATTATGACCATTATGTTTGGAGGAAAAAGGGGGAGGCTTGCAAGCCGAAGAACACCATCCCAACCGTGAAGCACGTGGGTGGCAGCATCATGTTGTGGGGGTGCTTTGCTGCAGGGGGGACGGGTGCACTTCACAAAATAGATGGCATCATGAGGTAGGAAAATGATGTGGATATATTGAAGCAACATCTCAAGACATCAGTCAGGAAGTTAAAGCTTGGTCGCAATTGGGTCTTCCAAATGGACAATGACCCCAAGCATACTTCCACAGCTGTGGCAAAATGGCTTAAGGACAACAAAGTCAAGGTATTGGAGTGGCCATCACAACACCCTGACCTCAATCCCATAGAACATTTGTTGGCAGAACTGAAAAAGCGTGTGCGAGCAAGGAAGCCTACAAACCTGACTCAGTTACACCAGCCCTGTCAGGAGGAATGGGCCAAAATTCACCCAACTTATTGTGGGAAACTTGTGGAAGGCTCCCTAAAATGTTTGACCCAAGTTAAACAATTTAAAGGCAATGCTACCAAATACTAATTGAGTGTATGTAAACTTCTGACCCACTGGGAATATGAAAGAAATAAAAGCTGAAATAAATCATACTATTATTCTGACATTTCACATTCTTAAAATAAAGTGGTGATCCTAACTGACCTAAGACAGGGAATTTCTCCTAGGATTAAATGTCAGGGATTGTGAAACTGAGTTTAAATGTATTTGGCAAAGGTGTATGTAAACCACTGACTTCAACTGTGTGTGTGTGATCTATTTTACCCTCCTTTTTTTCTCTCCCCAATTTCGATCTTTTATCTCTTCCCGAGCCAGCTGGGGAGTTTCAGAGAAGGTAGAGGCATGCGTCCTCCAAAACAACATGACCCGCCAAACCGCGTTTCTTAACACCCTTCCACTTAAGTCAAAAATCTAATTTTATTGGTCACATACACATGGTTAGCAGATGTTAATGCGAGTGTAGCGAAATGCTTGTGCTTCTAGTTCCTACCGTGCAGTAATATTTAACAAGTAATCTAACAATTTCACAACTACCTTAAACACACAAGTGTAAAGGAATGAATAAGAATATATTCATATAAATATATGGATGAGCGATGGCCGTGCGGCATAGGCAAGATATAGTAGATGGTATAGAGTACTGTATATACATGTGAGATGAGTAATGTAGGGTATGTAAACATTAGATGAAGTGTCATTGTTTAAAGTGACTTGTGATACATTTATTACATTCAATTTAATTATTAAAGTGGCTAGAGATTTGAGTCAGTATGTTGGCAGCAGCCACTCAATGTTAGTGATGGCTGTTCAACAGTCTGATGGCCTTGAGATAGAAGCTGTTTTTCAGTCTCTCGGTCCCAGCTTTGATGCACCTGCACTGACCTCGCCTTCTGGATGATAGCGGGGTGAACAGGCAGTGGCTCGGGTGGTTGTTGTCCTTGATTATCTTTTTGGCCTTCCTGTGGTGTAGGTGTCCTGGAGGACAGGTAGTTTGCCCCCGGTGATGGGTTGTGCAGACATCACTATCCTCTGGAGAGCCTTACGGTTGTGGGCAGAGCAGTTGCCGTACCAGGCGGTGATACAGCCCGACAGGATGCTCTCGATTGTGCATCTGTAAAAGTTTGAGCGTTTTCGGTGCCAAGCCAGATTTCTTCAGCCTCCTGAGGTTGAAGAGGCGCTGTTGCACCTTCACCACACGGTCTGTGGGTGGACCATTTCAGTTTGTCCGTGATGTGTACGCCGAGGAACTTTCCACCTTCTCCACTACTGTCCCGTCAATGTGGATAGGGGTTGTGCTTCCTCTGCTGTTTCCTGAAGTCCACGATAATCTCCTTTGTTTTGTTGATGTTGAGTGTGAGGTTATTTTCCTGACACCACACTCCGAGGGTCCTCACCACCTCCCTGTAGGCTGTCTCATCGTTGTTGGTAATCAAGCCTACCACTGTAGTGTCGTCTGCAAACTTAATGATTGAGTTGGAGGCATGCATGGCCATGCAGTCATGGGTGAACAGGGAGTACAGGAGAGGGCTGAACGCACCCTTGTGGGGCCCCTGTGTTGAGGATCAGCGGGGTGGAGATTTTGTTTTCTACCCTCACCACCTGTGGGCGGCCCGTCAAAATCCAGGACCCAGCTGCACAGGGAGTGCGCCGCCCTATGGGACTCTCAACCCAGGTCTGTAGTGATGCCTCTAGCACTGATGCAGTGCCTTCGACCGCTGTGCCACTCGGGAGGCCCTTTGTCTTCATTATTACAGAAAAATAAATTCCATCATTGTTTACAAGTTAATGGTGAGCCAATTACAGAAAAATTGCGTATGATTGTGAGTGTGACAGAATAAAAGCAACTTGTAAACTGTCTCGTTGGCCTAATGTTATATCCTAATTTGACTTTGGTGCAGGTCATGCTCTTCACATTATGGTCTCTGGTAAACGCATAAAATCTAAGTTTATTTGTCACATGCACAGGATACAGAAGGTATTGTGAAATGGTTACTTGCATAGCGGAGTCTTTTAAAAATTGTTTTTTTATAGACATGTAGCTTGCTAGCTAACTGAACAATGAACCATAATCACAACTCATAACATTACTACCCTGCATGAATCTGCAGGTAGCTAACCAACCAGGTTCAATGTTAGCCTAAGGTTAGCTAGCTAGCTATAAATGGCAATGCAAATGGCTCTGAGACACAAATAATATTACTACACAGATCATACATGTAACGTTAGCTAGCGAGCCAGCTAACAGTACACTTTAAGTTGAATTGAAAAGTACTTTCTGACAAAATTAGAAACATGTAATATCTGAAAATGTAGCTTGGTAGACAATCTTACCCGTATACATGGATGGACGCTTCTCCTTCTGTCACGCATGCCATGGTTGCCCTTAGTTTGAAGATGTAAAAAACACCTGTCTCCAGATAACAACAGCCTCCTGTGTCTCTTTTTGATTCCCAGTGCATATTTGCAACTAAAGGCCAGAATTTTCTCCATCTCCTTAGCTATCATACTCTAATTCCACTGATTTTCAAAACTCGGTCCTCCAGAAAGTGGAGAGCAACACTTTTGAAGTTCTACCATGTGATATCTGCGTTAGAAAGGATTTTCTACACATACTGACCAGCTCATGTTATAGACCGAAGCGTGCTTCATGGCAGACCAATCCGAACTCATCTCTCGGCATGTCCAGCCCATCCATTATCTCAGCCAATCATGGCTAGCGGGAAGGTTGCGGTCTATTTTTCCAAGGCTCATAATTTAACAATGGAATTCGTATTTACAGATGGCATACAAGTCTGTTATTAAGGCACATGAAAGTTCACGTTCCAGAAGGCATTTCTGCCCCAAAACGTATTTTGTTAAAACGTTTATGTTCCAATGCCTCCTGTGAAGTAGTGATGCGCAACATGCCTAGTTTCCTGAAACAAGTTACATGATCATCACAGCATTTAACCTAACGTTAGTTGGCTACTAATACATCAAACTTGCCGGTATATTAACTAAATGTTATCTAACTAACTACCTAACATTTATTGACTTGATTATTCATGTCAGTCTTAGCTTAGCTAAGTGGTATAGTCGTTGTGCGTTGTCAATGGACATAGTTAATGAAGTCCTCTAAGATGTCTAGCTAGTCAATTGTTATGCTAGCAAGAAGTTGCATAGCAACAGCATCAACTTCCACGTAGACGGGCGACGCACTAGTACACTCAACTGAAAGGATATCGTTTGGTTACAGTATACTAAAATGAGCTTTAATTATACAGTATGCTAGTATTGGTATTCGAACACGGCTATAGACTTATGACTGGCAGCCTAGTGTAGCAGTTGTGGTGTTGCTGAGCTAACAATTTGCTTGACCCCAGTGTTAGAACTCTGCGCTTCGGCTGAAAAATATAATAGCAGTGCCCTAAATACAAAAAGGTAGCACATTAGAGAACCAACATTGGTACATGGTGGCGATAAATATATACATTTTTTTAATCAATACTGTTGCCGTTCCGAAAGGTGGCAAGTCTAATGTTCACTTTTATGGTTGCTGTAGTCTTGTTCTTATCTGATACCTAGATATTGTGTAAGGTCGGGCAAGACATTTTTTATTTTAATTCTCACGACCTTGTTAAAAAATCAGGTAGTTGGTTCTTGTAATGGCCGGACGGCTCCAATCCAGGTGATTTGCAGATTGTCAGACATTTGTGTCATATTGGATATGATGGTAAGGAGAATTTAATTGACCATTGAGCTTCAACCAAAACCTGTGGTCACACCGGTGTGATGATAATTCCCCAGAGTTCTACAAGCATTAGATTCTAAGTGCCCCGTGGTTTTGATCATGTTATCACATGATCTGCACGGAGGAACACCAGTGTCCTGCGTCTCTGATCTATCGCTGTATTGATTCCGATTAAGAGGAGCCAGCGGGGATCACAGAGCCTATAACTAGAGCCCTGCACCGGCATGAATTTTTAAGCCCAAACTCGCAACGTTCAGGCACTACCTAACCCAGGCCTGATTGCTTCTTTCAAATTGAAGGCCCTGCGCTGGCCGAAATCAGAAATAACTTCCTCCGTTAGTGTCCACCATTAGCTGCTCGTCTGTCGGTCCCTGCCTTGCTCGTGCTGCATGCGCTCTGTGCATGGCTTTACTTATGGGAGTATCCAGAGCAACGCCGTTGCTTGTTCTGTTCAATGATGAGACAGAGAGCAGTTAGCTGAAAACTAGCTACTTTTCGTCACTGTAAACTCAGACAACTCAAGGAACATTATTATTTTCGCTAAAGTAATCTCTCCTGTGGACTCTGACAATGTTTTTGTCTTATATTTGACGAGGTAGAAGCACTTCTGACACCATGATATGTACTGTGCAGCAGATCACGAGCAAATGGCTCCGCTTCAAAATGTTAATGATAAATATCAAGCTAGGGTCGGGGTAGCAGAGCTCTACCTGTAACGGTTCTGGATCTGGGCATATGCTCTAACCCCCCCCGAGGGCCAGGCCTGCTCCTCTGCTGTTTTTTTTTTTTTTACTCCAGTGGATTGGATAGCAAAAGAGGCTTAACTCCTGACTGGCCTGCAGCCATTAAAAGCCTGCTGGGTGAGGTGAAGCAAGGAGAGGCTTGCTCACTCACTCAGCTGAGTCCTGGAATAATCTAGGCCTGATCCAATTGTTGATTGGATAAAAAATAAAATCACAAACTCCACAACCTGGTTGCAGCACCCATATGTCATGTTTCTGATCTGATTCATTGAATGACTACAGCGTGTGCTCCTTGTTATGACCATCCTCCTGATTTCTCTCGGAATGAGAGGACTAAGTGTTTATGGTGCGGCAGCGTAGCCTAGGGGTTAGTGTTGGACTAGTAACCAAAAGGTTGCAAGATCGAATCCCCAAGCGGACAAGGTACAAATCTGTCGTTCTGCCCCTGAACAAGGCAGCTAGGCCGTCATTGAAAATAAGAATTTGTTCTTAACTGACTTGCCTAGTTAAATAAAGGTAAAATAAATGAAAAAAATGTTCATTTCCGTAACCCTTTGTTCACTTGCTGAGCAGCAGATGAGGATCTAAGACTTTGTGAAGGTCAAGTCTGTGAGCTTGAGTTGGGGGGGGGGGGGGGGGTTGTTTAGCTGTAAGCTTGTGACTAAGCTGGGATTTGAAACTGTGATCTACCCGGTTCCAAGCTCTCATTTATGAGCATTGTGTCACAAGCTGCACAAACTCTCAGCACTGTGTCATGGGACAGCTCCTCTTCACTGGCATGATTGGTTCTCTCAATCTGGTGGGGGGGGTTGCAGAATGAGAGCACGTCATGTGGTAGTTTTCACATAGGCCTTACAGTTCATGCATGCATTTAAGCATAATTTTGAAAAGCCAATTATTGCTTAAGATGTAAATGATTTAATATCCTCTCACAAACATATCTAATGTTTCCTGTTTTCGGCTCAGACAACCTTGCTCGCTGTGGTGCTCTGGAGAGCCTGGTGAATGACATGGTGGATGACACCTGGGACGACAAGGCCATGAAGAGGATCAGTGCCATCCACTTCCTGGATGATGACGATGACGAGGATGATGAAAAGGTGAGAGGAAGGACGAGGTGTGTGTGTGTGTGTGTGTGTGTGTGAAGAGGAGCGTGTGAAGGGGACTGACAGGAGGTGATGGGGTAGGAAAGACGGAGGTCGTTTGAAACGTCATAACTGTCACAAGGGTCGTTTGAAAATTCAAAACTGTCACCACTCACGGGTCGTTTGAAAATGTCACAAGGGTCATTTGAGAATTCAAAACTGTCACTACTCACGGGTTGTTTGAAATGTCAAAACTGGCGCGGCGCCAATCACTAAACAAAGAAAGAGTAGAGATGCCGCTTGAATTAATGTTCAACTAATATAAAGCCATGGTCATTGAGTCCCTTAACTGTTTGAAAGCTACGTTTCATCTTTTAGATCTTTTGAATTATGTCCAAGTGTACACTGAGTATACAAAACATTAAGAACAGTGTACACTGAGTATACAAAACATTAAGAACAGCTGCTCTTTCCATGACAGACTGACCTGGTGAATCCAAGTGAAACCTATTATTCCTTATTGATGTCACTTGTTAAATCCACTTCATATCAGTGTAGATGAAGGGGAGGAGACGGGTTAAATAACTATTTTTGAGACTTTTGATTGTGTATGTGTTCCATTCAGAGGGTGAAAGGGCAAGACAAAATATTTAAGTGCCTTTGAACGGGGTATGGTAGTAGGTGCCAGGCACGCTGCTTTGTGTCAAGAACTGCAATGCTCCTGGTTTTTCACGCTCAACAATTTCCTGTGTGTATCAAGAATGGGCTGCCATCCAAAGGACATCCAGCCAACTTGACACAACTTTGGGAAGCATTAGTCAACATGGGCCAGCATCCCTGTGGAATGCTTTCGACAACTTGTAGAGTCCATGCCCCTACAAAATGAGGGCAAAAAATAACATTATATATAGTGCCTTCGAAAGGTATTCAGAGCCCTTGACTTATTCCACATTTTGTTACGTTACAGCCTTATTCTAAAATGGATTAAATAAATACAAATCCTCATAAATCTACACACAATCATGACAAAGAAAAACAGGTTTTCAGAAAAACATTCAGACCCTTTGCCATGAGACTCGAAATTGAGCTCAGGTGCAACCTGTTTCCATTGATCATCCTTCAGATGTTTCTACAACTTGATTGGAGTCCACCTGTGGTTGGACATGATTTGGAAAGACACACACCTGTCTATATAAGGTCCCACAGTTGTCAGAGCAAAAACCAAGCCATGAGGTCGAAGGAATTGTCCGTAGAGCTCCGAGACAGGATTGTGTTGAAGCACAGATCTAGGGAAGGGTGGCAAAACATTTATGCAGCATTGAAGATTCTCAAGATCAGTGGCCTCATCCTTAAATGGAATAAGTTTGGAATCACCAAGACTCTTCCTAGAGCTGGACGTCCGGCCAAACTGAGCAATCGGGGGAGAAGGGCCTTGGTCAGGGAGGTGACGAACCCGATGGTCACTCTGACAGAGCTCCAGAATTTCTCTGTGGAGATGGGATAACCAGAAACACAACCATCTCTGCAGCACTCACCAATCAGGCCTTTATGGTAGGGTGTCCAGACTTAAGCCATTCCTCAGTAAAAGGCACATGACGGCCCGCTTGGTGTTTTGCCAAAAGGCACCTAAAGACTCTCAGACCATGAGAAACAAGATTCTCTGGTCTGATTTAAATCAAGTTGAACTCTTTGGCCTGAATGCCAAGCATCACATCTGGAGGAAACCTGGCACCATCCATACAGTGAATGCTCTGGGGATGTTTTTCAGCAGCAGGGACTGGGAGACCAGTCAGGATTGAGGCAAAGATGAACGGAGGAAAGTACAGAGATCCTTGATGTAAACCTGCTCAGGACCTCAGACTGGGGGCAAAGGCTCACCTTCCAACCAGACAATGACCATAAGCACACAGCCAAGACTATGCAGGAGTTGCTTTGGGACAAGTCTCTGAATGTCTTTGTGGACTAGCCAGAGCCTGGACATTTCTGTAGAGACCTGAAAATAGCTGTGCAGCAATGCTCCCCATCCAACCTGAAAGAGCTTACAACACATCTGCTGCACCAGGCTGCCAATGCAGGTGTGCCAAGCTTGTAGCGTCATACCCAAGAAGAATCTAGGCTGTACTCGCTGCCAAAGGTGCTTCAACAAAGTACGAAATACATATGTAAATGTGAAATTTCAGTTTTATATTTGTAATTGGCAAACATGTCTAAAAACCTGTTTTTGCTTTGTCATTATCGGGTATTATGTGTAGATTGAAGAAAAAAACTAAATCAAATTTAGAATAAGGCTGTAATGTGGAAACATTCAAGGGGTCTGAATACTTTCTGAAAGCACTATGTTGCTATTAAAGCAATATCAGGCATTATTTTTTTTAAATTTGCAAACATTTCTAAAACCCGTGTTCACTTTGTCATTATGGGGTATTGTGTGTGTGTGTGTGTGTCTGTGTGTGTGTGTGTGTGTGAAAGATTAGTGGAATCTGTGTGGGTAGCTGGACAGGTGGATGAAGCTGGATTGCTTCTGGTGAAGAGGACTTGCTGTGACTGTACAGCTTGGGTGGAGAGAAGTAGAAGGGCTGGACCTTGCACAGCCCAACCCAAGGATGTATGGACAGCAACGGGCCCTCCTTCTGGTCTAGCTCGTATATGCTCAGTCAGGGTGACGAGATTTGGGTGGTCTGACCCAATCAGGATGAGTGGTGCAACCCTGGCCAGGTTAGGAAAAGGCAATCCTCGGAGATGAGGATAATGTTTCTGTAGAAAACTTACCGGGCAGGAGTGCTCTGCGAGATTCAGGGCATCTGCCGTGAAGGCATTGGTGATGTTATAGGCCACGTCCCTGTTTCCTGAAGGTGAAATGCTGAAGGTAACAGCAGAGCCTTTCACTCGGATAACATCATGTCACACCTTTCTGAGATTAAGGGTCTCGGGGGTCCCCTCCAGGTTAAGTTGACGGGTGGCCGCCGTGAGAATGATCTTTCAGACCCATAATCTTGACCGGCGAATGTATCCATGCTCTTCCCGTCACTTTGCACAGTGACCTTGACCACCTTCAACATGACCCTTGGAGACCGGTTTCTGCTGGTTGAGGTAGAGCTCCTTTGCAGCTCCTACCATGACCGTACTCTACTCCTTCTGTGCTTGGGGAGTTATATCATGCAACACTGTGAGATGGATTTCCTTACAGCAATTGCAGGGTTTCCTCAATGTGCAGCACACTTGTAGCATCGCTCGCCTGAAGTGATCCAGGCCTTCATTTGAGGTTGAGTGAGCTTTTTTACCCTGGGGCATGAACCATGGAAGTGCCCCTTACTATTGCAATATGAGCACTAAGGCTGGAATTTGATGTTCTTGCACTTGAGAGAGGTCTTCTTCCCGGGTTCCTCCCCAGTTTCACTATTTAAGTGCATGGTAGTGGGATTTAGCCTTTTCTGTCCCTCCTGGCGTTCAAACTCCTTCCTTCCCCCAGAGGCTATGGCTGAGATTATGGCCTGGTGAGCGATGCTCTTCGCCTTCACCTGCAACCATGCGGCCAGGTCTCCGAGGGCATAGGTGCTTCTCGAGCCCTCTTTCAGGATGCCCTTGTTCAAACAATGTTCGATGAAACTGTCTCTGAGCTAGACTGGAAGATTGCAAAGAAGCCTGTTCACGTGGGAGCCACATTTCAGCTCGTTCCCGTCTTCTCCTTCAACCGATTGGAGCATCGAGGTCAGGGATTGGACAGCGAGGGAGAACTCTTGGAAGGCAGCATGGTCTCCCATTTTTTTTATTTGAGAAGTGTTCAGGATGGACTAGCTGGCGTTATCTCACCATATCTCGCTTTCATGGCCTGGAGAGCGGCAGTGTATGGTGTTGCGGAGTGCGTAAAGGATTGGGCCAGCTTGTATGCACTGGGAAATCGCAAGTAATCCATCAGTACTTGTAGCGTTCTGACAGATGACTGTGAATAACCAGTAAGTAGGCTCTCCAATGCCATTTCCAAAAGGGCAAATTCACTCTCCTTTCCGCTCTCATAGTATGGCAGTTTGGGTCTGGGAATTCCATAGGCTGAGGCTACAAGCAGTTTCATAATGTTGGCTCCCTCTTCTGGTTGCGTGAAGGATAAGCTCGGGACTGCTGATGAGCTCACTGTGGCCTCATTGGGCCTGTTCCCTATTGTCCCAGACCCTCCATTGGTGGCAGCTGGAATTGGGTGAGAGCCCTCCCACCTGATGTTTGATGACTGGCCTGGCCCAGGCCCTGGATGAGAGGAACGATTTGCCGTGGTTGGTAATTGGCGGAAAGGCGAAGGAGTGATGCTTTGTCTAGATGAAGGAGAAATGCTAACTTGTGTCACTGGCATAGAGGGCGTTGGCGGAGCTGCCTGTGCTCCGTGCTGGCTGTTGACCTCGGAGCCTCCGGGGACTGTGTGCCATGCTGTACCAGAGGGGCAGATTGGGAAAAGCAGACAGGTCAGGTCCATGTGGGGGGTGGTCAGGTCAACTCCCTGTTCATTCCTCTCCAGGAAGGATGAGACCATCTGTGCCTCGTCCAATTCCCTTCTTGCTTGACGGTGCCGTCGCTGCTGTGCCAGGTCCTTGGCAATGAATTCCCGTTCCTGTAGAGCTCTACGGGCCTGCACATCCAATAGGTGACATCGTTCGTCAGCCTGTCGTTCCTCCTCAATCTGACGCTGTTTTCCGCCAACGCTAGTAGTTTCATCCTCTCTCGTAGGACAGCGGTCTGTGAATCGTTGAGGGCTAGTGAATGGTGGCTGCCATGGCCACTTCCAAAGGGGTATCCACTGGTCGAACTCTCATTCCGTCTAGAGTGCCTCGACGATTTCCCATTAGTTAAGGGGTGAGCGGAGCCTGCCTCAGGAAGCTGGTCGACCTGTACGGTGGGAGTTACCTCCTCCATAGGTTCTTCCTGTAGACTACTTTCCTGTCCCAAAGCAGTTTCTGGTCCTTGGCTCGGAGGGGATGGTTGATGGCTGAAACATACAGTTGATTCATCCCCACTTTAAGCTCTGGTGGGCTTGCCCTTTGGTGTGGGAAACTCGACCACATAATCCTTAAGATAACCAGGTAATTGCCTGGTTCTTCTGGTGATGCTGGTGGTTGAGGATGAAGCCTTCTTTGTTGCTTTAGGCTTAGCTCCTAGATCTTTTCTTTGTTCCAAGACCTTTCCCCTCAACTGCTCTTTCCTCCTCTCTCCTTGCTTCCAGTGGAGACAATTCTTCCTTCTCTTCCTCCATTTCCTTTTCACCTGTCTTTGGTTCAGTCATCATTCGGCTCGAAAGATTAGGGAAATCTGTGTGTGTAGCTGGACAGGTAGGATGACCGACAGTGAAGGTGAACAGATGGTCATGTGTCAGGTGACAGAGGAATGGATGAGCCAAGCAGGAATTCCTTTAACCATAAAGTGGTATATTTACTGAGTAGTCTGTGCTGCATAAAAAGGAAACAGAATAACAGGTATCCAATCAAATTCATAATCACAAAGATCAAATCATAACAATCATTCATTATTAACATAATTAGGGAATTCAGCAATCCAGTTCATTAAGAAGTCAATAGGAATCATCCTTGAGTCATTTAGGCTTGTAACTATCATAATACAAACAGTGATCGGTTATTCAATCTATATTCCCCATTAGTTTGATATCAGAATCGATCAGTTCAGCAAACAATGACGTTACGTATTTCACCCTTTCAAGTATCTTCATGTGTACATATAATTTCATTACATATTAACCATACAGTGAGGGGGAAAAAGTATTTGATCCCCTGCTGATTTTGTACGTTTGCCCACTTACAAAGAAATGATCAGTCTATACTTTTAATGGTAGGTTTATTTGAACAGTGAGAGACAGAATAACAACAAAAAAATCCAGAAAAACCCATGTCAAAAATGTTATAAATTGATTTGCATTTTAATTAGGGAAATAAGTATTTGACCCCCCTGCAAAACATGACTTAGTACTTGGTGGCAAAACCCTTGTTGGCAATTACAGAGGTCAGACGTTTCTTGTAGTTGGCCACCAGGTTTGCACACATCTCAGGAGGGATTTTGTCCCACTCCTCTTTGCAGATCTTCTCCAAGTCATTAAGGTTTAGAGGCTAACGATTTTCTATGGGATTATGGTCTGGAGACTGGCTAGGCCACTCCAGGACCTTAATGTGCTTCTTCTTGAGCCACTCCTTTGTTGCCTTGGCCGTATGTTTTGGGTCATTGTCATGCTGGAATACCCATCCACGACCCATATTCAATGCCCTGGCTGAGGAAAGGAGGTTCTCACCCAAGATTTGATGGTACATGGCCCCGTCCATCGTCCCTTTGAGGCGGTGAAGTTGACCTGTCCCCTTAGCAGAAAAACAACCCCAAGGCATAATGTTTCCATCTCCATGTTTGACGGTGGGGATGGTGTTCTTGGGGTCATAGGCAGCATTCCTCCTCCTCCAAACACGGCGAGCTGAGTTGATGCCAAAGAGCTCCATTTTGGTCTCATCTGACCACAACACTTTCACCCAGTTGTCCTCTGAATCATTCAGATGTTCATTGGCAAACTTCAGACAGGCATGTATATGTGCTTTCTTGAGCAGGGGGACCTTGCGGGCGCTGCAGGATTTCAGTCCTTCACGGCGTAGTGTGTTACCAATTGTTTTCTTGGTGACTATGGTCCCAGCTGCCTTGATCATTGACAAGATCCTCCCGTGTAGTTCTGGGCTGATTCCTCACCGTTCTCATGATCATTGCAACTCCATGAGGTGAGATCTTGCATGGAGCCCCAGGCCAAGAGAGATTGACAGTTCTTTTGTGTTTCTTCCATTTGCGAATAATCGTACCAAATGTTGTCACCTTCTCACCAAGCTGCTTGGCGATGGACTTGTAGCCCATTCCAGCCTTGTGTAGGTCTACAATCTTGTCCCTGACATCCTTGGCGAGCTCTTTGGTCTTGGCCATGGTGGAGAGTTTGGAATCTGATTGATTGCTTCTGTGGACAGGTGTCTTTTTATACAGGTAACAAACTGAGATTAGGAGCACTCCCTTTAAGAGTGTGCTCCTAATCTCAGCTCGTTTCCTGTATAAAAGACACCTGGGAGCCAGAAATCTTTCTGATTGAGAGGGGGTCAAATACTTATTTCCCTCATTAAAATGCAAATCAATTTATAACATTTTTGACATGCGTTTTTCTGGATTTTTTTGTTATTGTCTCCCACTGTTCAAATAAACCTACCATTAAAATTATAGACTGATCATTTCTTTGTCAGTGGGCAAACGTACAAAATCAGCAGGGGATCAAATACTTTTTTCCCTCACTGTATATCGATGGCATAATTGGCCTGTAGGGCCTTGATCTGTAGGGCCTTGATCATTGACCATTCACATTACACAATAGGTTTGAAGCGTGAGCTCCGTGGTAATAACTATAAACAATAACTGATGGCCCACTCTCCCGATCGCAACAGATCGTTCAGATGAAAGGTAACCGATTCGGTGGACTTAAGTGGATTCATGGACGCACAGAAATTCTGGATTAGACGGAGTTAAGGAAGAGAAAGCAGCGTGATCAGGCGATGGCGATTTACTCCCTTTATGGAGTTGAGATCTGTCGGACATTTCCACCTGACCTAATTAAAGCGCCCCTGGCCCAGTTGAGCAAGTGGCCATGAATTAAAGGATTGTTCCACCAACTCTTTGGCCCTTTTCTAATTCAAGGGGTCTGAATACTTTCCGAATGCACTGTATGTTGCTATTAAGGCAATATGATGCATTATTTTTATAACATTTGCAAACATTTCTAAAAACCTGTGTTCACTTTGTAATTATGGGGTATTGTGTGTGTGTGTGTAGATTGAGGATTTATTTTTATTTAGTCTATTTTAGAACAAGGCTGTAACCTTACAAAATGTGGAAAAAGTCAAGGGGTCTGAATACTTTCCGAATGCACTGTAATGCACGGCATAATGAGATACCTGTTGTAGAATCTGTCCGTCTTTCTGTTTCTCTTCACTGTTCCTCTGTCTCCTCCCCACAGGGAAGGCTGATGCGACAAGCCACTCCTCACCCAGGTGAGTTGAAGACTATGAAGAAAGCGGTGGAGAACCTCCGCAACGACCTGAACGCTGCCAAAGCTCTGGATTCCAACAAAAACGAGGTCAATAACGCTACAGTCACCACGTCTGTGTGACTTCTACCTCAGAAACATTCTGATCTCCTGTGTCTCTCGCCATGTTCTTCTGCACCACCACCAGAACGTACTTTAATCCCACAAACCCCTCCTGCGGCCTCCCTACCTAGCCCTCCTGCGGCTTAACCCTGGGACTCTGCTGTGATCCTTTTGTCCAGTACCTTACTTCATCTCCAATACACACCATGGTATCTGGCTCAGACTACCAGGGCCCATGTGCCTTCTTTTCAAACTGTTGTGCTATATTTTTTAACATAGCAATAATCTGCACAGGTGTGGTCCTTTTTCAAAGACATTTAAAAAAAATTTGCTTTTTAAAGATTTATTTCTACATTTCTTTTTAAATGGACAATAGGTAGTTGCACTACTGTAAGTCTTTAGTATATTAAATATTGTTGACATCTTCATAAATATTATATATATTTGTTTTATTTTTTAGAACACTGGGTGAATTTTTCTTTTTGAAAATTTCGGGATACTTGACCAACTGATTTAAGGATTACTGTATAGTCATTTGTGAATATTGATACTTTTATACTTTTTGGCAGCTCAGATGGTGTTAATTAAGACAATGTATAGCAAGTTTCTTAATCTATGGCAGAATTGTTCTAAACATTATTACTTTGTACGTATTTTATTTCCTTTTTAAGTAAAGAAATGAACAAAAATGCAGTTGCTAATGTCTTATCGAAAAAATGTAATTGTCTTTGGGTGAGTAGACAGCCTCGACTCTTTTCTATGCCATTGTTTAACTTCTTAATCAAATCCTAAACTAATTTTGATATAGACATGTTTTGTAATTAAGGGCTAATACAGTGAGGAACGTGTACCTTAACCACAACAGATTGAGTGGAAGTGACAGGGCTGTCTTACTTTCTTTTACTGCGCTTCACTGCTTTGAAATGTTTTCTTAAGTAGATACTGGGCGGCAGATAGCCTAGCGGTTAAGAGTGTTGGGCCAGTAACCGAAGGGTTGCTGATTTGAATCCCTGAGCCGACTAAGGAACAAAAAAATCGGTGACCTTGAGCAAGGCGCTTAACCCTAATTGGTCCTCTAAGTCACTCTGGATAAGAGCGTCTGCTCAATGACTAAAATGTAATAACTTTTTTTTTTTTTTTTTTTTAGAAACAGCAGAGTTTTTCAATGTCTCTTTCTCTTTAACACATGTGCATTGGACTTTCAATGGCCAATTCATTACACGCAAAAGGAAATGAGGACCAGGGTGGAGCCTTTTGGGAAATGCAGTTTAAGCATAGACTCATGCACTTAAAGTTTTTTTGTGTCTTAATAAAAACAGTTTGTTGTTCAAATGGTACACTATAACAATGTTTTTAGTTTTAGTTGTATTAGCAGGAGAGGACCATATACATTTGTTTTATCTTTATTTTTAAATTATTTTCTTTAGTTATCAAGCTGCACAAGAACACAATCTCAAAGAGGCATGGACACTGAGCCTACAGATTTTGATGCCTTTTACCCACTGATAAAATAAAAGGGGTTTAAAACTAAACATGATTCGTTATTCCTTAAACACGTTTTTTTTTTTTTTTTTGTCCGTTAGTCTTTAGTGTTTCAGCCTTTAGTCCTCTATGAAAAATTTAGACCTTTTATAAGTTTTCACCATGTCACAATTGTTAACATGTCTCATACTGTAACTTAACATGTCAAATCATAAACGCCATGCAATAAAATGTGTATTTGCCATTAAAATTGGATTAGGTTACACTTTAAAGGAAATCCCTCATACTTTGTTTTGTCATCGCCCATTTGATAAGTACTCATCAGGGTGGTCATTAAATACATTACAACGGAACGATTTGATTAGTGTAATGTTAGCTAACTACATAGTTGTCTTTGTATCATAGCTACTCTGTACGACACCTTTATCTATCGAGGTTAGCTGGCCAGCTACATTTTCAAACAAAGTCAACAACGCAGCCTCTGCTAGCTAGCCAACTCTACCAGTGAGCAGTACTGTATCATTTTAGTCAACAAGATTTTTGCAACGTAAGCTTAACTTTCTGAACATTCGAGATGTGTAGTCCACTTGTGTAGCTAGCAGGACTGCCTTTGTGTTAGCTAGCCAACGTTTAATCACTTCTGCGTTATGAAAGGTACTAGACACGGACACGAATGATCCATTGGTAGTTTGTTGTAACCAAGTATTGGTGCTAACCGTGTGTTTTTGGATGCTCGCATGCTAGTTAGCTACGGTGTCATAGGATACGGTGCACTGGAAGAAGCTGGAAGAATGCTGTACCAAGTTATAGCTGAATAAACTAAGTTTGAGCCTATTCCTGGTAACATTGAACCACTGTAGTTTACATCAATTATAATTTCTAAAGTGGAAGTTGGAAAGTTATATTTGAGTGTCATTGAGTGTTCATTCCAATCTCCTTTGCATTAGCGTAGCCTCTCCTGTAGCCTGTCAACCATGTGTCTGCCTATCCCTGTTCTCTCCTCTCTACACAGGCCACGCAAACGCTTCACACCTCGTGGCCGCTGCCACTCTAACCTTGTGGTCCCAGCGTGCACGACCCACGTGGAGTTCCAGGTCTCCGGCAGCCTCTGGAACTGCCGGTCTGACGCCAACATGGCAGAGTTCATCTCAGCCTATGCTACCCTCCAGTCCCTCGACTTCTTGGCGCTGACGGAAACATGGATTACCACAGAAAACACTGCTACTCCTACTGCTCTCTCCTCGTCTGCCCACGTATTCTCGCATACCCCGAGAGCATCTGGTCAGCGGGGTGGTGGCACTGGAATCCTCATCTCTCCCAAGTGGACATTCTCTCTTTCTCCCCTGACCCATCTGTCTATCTCCTCATTTGAATTCCATGCTGTCACAGTCACTAGCCCATTCAAGCTTAACATCCTTATCATTTATCGCCCTCCAGGTTCCCTTGGAGAGTTCATCAATGAGCTTGACGCCTTGATAAGTTCCTTTCCTGAGGATGGCTCACCCCTCACAGTTCTGGGTGACTTTAACCTCCCTACGTCTACCTTTGACTCATTTCTCTCTGCCTCCTTCTTTCCACTCCTCTCCTCTTTTGACCTCACCCTCTCACCGTCACCCCCTACTCACAAGGCAGGCAATACGCTTGATCTCATCTTTACTAGATGCTGTTCTTCTACTAATCACACTGCAACTCCCCTCCAAGTCTCCGACCACTACCTTGTATCCTTTTCCCTCTCGCTCTCCTCCAACACTACTCACTCTGCCCCTACTCAGATGGTATTGCGCCGTCGCAACCTTCGCTCTCTCTCTCCTGCTACTCTCTCCTCTTCCATCCTATCATCTCTTCCCTCTGCTCAATCCTTCTCCAACCAATCTCCTGATTCTGCTTCCTCAACCCTCCTCTCCTCCCTTTCTGCATCCTTTGACTCTCTATGTCCCCTATCCTCCCGGCCGGCTCGGTCCTCCCCTCCTGCTCCGTGGCTAGACGACTCATTGCGAGCTCACAGAACAGGGCTCCGGGCAGCCGAGCGGAAATTGAGGAAAACTAGCCTCCCTGCGGACCTGGCATCTTTTCACTCCCTCCTCTCTACATTTTCTTCCTCTATTTCTGCTGCTAAAGCCACTTTCTACCACTCTAAATTCCAAGCATCTGCCTCTAACCCTAGGAAGCTCTTTGCCACCTTATCCTCCCTCCTGAATCCTCCTCCCCCCCTCCTCCCTCTCTGCGGATGACTTCATCAACCATTTTGAAAAGGTTGACGACATTTGATCCTCGTTTGTTAAGTCAAACGACACCACTGGTCCTGCTCACGTTGCCCTACCTTATGCTTTGACCTCTTTCTCCCCTCTCTCTCCAGATGAAATCTTGCGACTTGTGACGGCTGGCCGCCCAACAACCTGTCTGCTTGACCCTATCCCCTCCTCTCTTCTCCAGACCATTTCCGGAGACCTTCTCACCTCGCTCATCAACTCATTCTTGACCGCTGGCTAAGGCACTTCCGTCTTCAAGAGAGCGAGAGTTGCACCCCTTCTCAAAAAACCTACACTCGATCCCTCCGATGTCAACAACTACAGACCAGTATCCCTTCTTTATTTTCTCTCCAAAACTCTTGAGCGTGCCGTCCTTGGCCAGCTCTCTTGCTATCTCTCTCAGAATGACCTTCTTGATCCAAATCAGTCAGGTTTCAAGACTGGCCATTCAACTGAGACCGCTCTTCTCTGTGTCATGGAGGCTCTCCGCACTGCTAAAGCTAATTCTCTCTCATCCTTCTAGACCTATCTGCTGCCTTTGATACTGTGAACCATCAGATCCTCCTCTCCACCCTCTCCGAGTTGGGCATCTCCGGCGCTGCTCACTCTTGGATTGCGTCCTACCTGACAGGTCGCTCCTACCAGGTGGCGTGGCGAGAATCCGTCTCCGCACCATGTGCTCTCACCACTGGTGTCCCCCAGGGCTCAGTTCCAGGCCCTCTCCTATTCTCGCTATACACCAAGTCACTTGGCTCTGTCATATCCTCACATGGTCTCTCCTATCATTGCTACGCAGACGACACACAATTCATCTTCTCCTTTCCCCCTTCTGATAACCAGGTGGCGAATCACATCTCTGCATGTCTGGCAGACATATCCGTGTGGATGACGGATCACCACCTCAAGCTGAACCTCGGCAAGACGGAGCTGCTCTTCCTCCCGGGGAAGGACTGCCCGTTCCATGATCTCGCCATCACGGTTGACAACTCCATTCTGTCCTCCTCCCAGAGTGCTAAGAGCCTTGGCGTGACCCTGGACAACACCCTGTCGTTCTCAGCTAACATCAAGGCGGTGACCTGATCCTGTAGGTTCATTCTTTACAACATCCGCAGAGTACGACCCTGCCTTACACAGGAAGCGGCGCAGGTCCTAATCCAGGCACTTGTTGTCACGGCTCCTCCTCTGCAGTGCAGGGGCGATTCCTCCTGCAGGCAGAGGAGGGTCGTTAGTGATTGGAGCTGGTGTGATTGGAGCCACCTGGGCTCAGGGTATTTAACAAACTGCTCCTCTAACCTCTTTGGCTTGCTCTCTCTCTCCCTGCTCCTCCAGGTATGATCCTGTTTTGTTTGTTCCTTTGTTGGTTTATTTAGTTTCCACTCAGTCATGTTTACACACACATATTCACGCATCCATGCACCCTACATACACCCTACATTATGACATTTCCACACCTCATTCCTTTTTCTTTGTTTAGAATTAATAATTTTGTTTTATAATCAAGAACTTTTTGAATTGGCCTATACCGGTTGTTGATGTCCTCTCATTTTTGCCACAGGCTATGAGCCGGCCTGTGACATTGTCATCTCCCGTCTGGATTACTGCAACTCGCTGCTGGCGGGGCTCCCTGCCTTTGCCATTAAACCCTTACAACTCATCCAGAACGCCGCAGCCCGTCTGGTGTTCAACCTTCCCAAGTTCTCGCACGTCACCCCGCTCCTCCGCACACTCCACTGGCTTCCAGTTGAAGCTCGCATCTGCTACAAGACCATGGTGCTGGCCTACGGAGCTGTGAGGGGAACAGCACCTCCGTACCTTCAGGCTCTGATCAGTCCCTACACCCAAAGAAGGGAACTGCGTTCATCCACCTCTGGCCTGCTCGCCTCCCTACCTCTGCGGAAGCACAGTTCCCGCTCAGCCCAGTCAAAACTGTTCGCTGCTCTGGCACCCCAATGGTGGAACAAGCTCCCTCACGACGCCAGGACAGCGGAGTCAATCACCACCTTCCGGAGACACCTGAAACCCCACCTCTTTAAGGAATACCTGGGATAGGATAAAGTAATCCTTCTACCCCGCCCCCCCCCAAAAAAATATATAGATGTACTATTGTAAAGTGGTTGATCCACTGGATATCATAAGGTGAATGCACCAATTTGTAAGTTGCTTTGGATAAGAGCGTCTGCTAAATGACATAAATGTAAATGTACATCAGTACTTTCCCCTCACCCATTCATCTCCTGTTCTGTCTATCCAGCCTTTTATTGAATGACTTGTGTGTGTGTATACAATGCATTCAGAACGTATTCAGAGCCCTTGACTTTTTCCACATTTTGTTACATTACAGCCTTATTCAAAAATGTATGAAATCATTTTTCCCCTCATCAATGACTGTGAAAACAGGTTTTTAGAAATGTTTGCAAATGTATAAAAAAAAATTAGAACAGAAACCTTATTTACATAAATATTCACATCCTTTGCTATGAGACTTGAAATTGAGCTCTGGTGCATCCTGTTTCCATTGATCAACCTTGATGTTTCTACAATTTTATTGGAGTCCACTTGTGGTAAATTCAATTGATTGGACATGATTTGGAAAGGCACACACCTGTCTATATAAGGTCCCACAGTTGACAGTGCATGTCAGATCAAATACCAATCCATGAAGTTGAAGGAATTGTCCATTGAGCCCCGAGACAGGATTGTGTCTAGGCACAGATCTGGGGAAGGGTTCCAAAAAATGTTTGCAGCATTGAAGGTCCCCAAGAACAAAGTGGCCTCCATCATTCTTAAGTGGAAGAAGTTTGGAACCACCAAGACTCCTTCTAGAGCTGGCCGCCAGGCCAAACTGGGCAATCGGGGGATAAGGGCCTTGGTCAGGGAAGTGACCAAGAAACTGATGGGCTCTCTGACAGAGTTCCTCTGTGGAGATGGGAGAACCTTCCAGAAGGACAACCATCTCTGCAGCACTCAATCAGGCCTTTATGATAGGGTGGCCAGACGGAAGCCATTCCTCAGTAAAAGGCACATGACAGCCCGCTTGAAGTTCGCCAAAAGACAACTTAAGGACTCTCAGACCATGAGAAACATTCTCTGGTCTGATGAAAGCAAGATTGAACTATTTGGCCTGAATGCCAAGCGTCACGTCTGGAGGAAATCTGGCACCATCCCTACGTGAAGCATGGTGGTGGCAGCATCATGTTGTGGGGATGTTTTTCAGCTGCAGGGACTGGGAGACTAGTCAGGATCGAGTGAAAGATGAACAGAGCAAAGTACGGAGAGATCCTTGGTGAAAACCTTTTCCAAAGCGCTCAGTACCTCAGATTGGGGCAAAGGTTAATTTTCCAACAAGACAATGACTAAGCACACAGCCAAGCACAATTGTTTTTTATTGTTTTTGTGTAGTCATTATGGGGTATTTTGTGTAGATTGATGAGGAAGAACAATTTAATCAATTTTACAATAAGGCTGTAATGTAACAAATTGTGGAAAAAGTCACGGGGTCTGAATTCGTTCTGAATGCACTGTAGTATAAAACACCCCACCTGTCTTGAATGGAGAGGGTAGGTATGCACTTGAATCAATGTTACATTCTCTGAGTTTCAATTCCATGGGCTTATCTCAAGTAAGTGTTTTATGTCATGTTAATACAATGCAATTGAGTATCAGTGTAGCTTACCCAACACTGATTTAATTTGGGCTTGTGCAACCAAAGTATACAGTTGAAGTCGGACGTTTACATACACCTTAGCCAAATAGTCGTGGCCAAAAGTTTTGAGAATGACACAAATATTCATTTTCACAAAGTCTGCTGCCTCAGTTTGTATGATGCCAATTTGTATATACTCCAGAATGTTATGAAGAGTGATCAGATGAATTGCAATTAATTGCAAAGTCCCTCTTTGCCATGCAAATGAACTGAATCCCCCAAAAACATTTCCACTGCATTTCAGCTCTGCCACAAAAGGACCAGCTGACATCATGTCAGTGATTCTCTCGTTAACACAGGTGTGAGTGTTGACGAGGACAAGGCTGGAGATCACTCTGTCATGCTGATTGAGTTCGAACAACAGACTGGAAGCTTCAAAAGGAGTGTGGTGCTTGGAATCATTGTTCTTCCTCTGTCAATCATGGTTACCTGCAAGGAAACACGTGCTGTCATCATTGCTTTGCACAAAAAGGGCTTCACAGGCAAGGATATTGCTGCCAGTAAGATTGCACCTAAATCAACCATTTATCGGATCATCAAGAACTTCAGGGAGAGCGGTTCAATTGTTATGAAGAAGGCTTCAGGGTGCCCAAGAAAGTCCATCAAGCGCCAGGAACGTCTTCTAAAGTTGATTCAGCTGTGGGATTGGGGCACCACTAGTACAGAGCTTGCTCAGGAATGGCAGCAGGCAGGTGTGAGTGCATCTGCACGCACAGTGAGGCGAAGACTTTTGGAGGATGGCCTGGTGTCAAGAAGGGCAGCAAAGAAGCCACTTCTCTCCAGGAAAAACATCAGGGACAGACTGATATTCAGTTCATTTGCATGGCAAAGAGGGACTTTGCAATTAATTGCAATTCATCTGATTACTCCTCATAACATTCTGGAGTATATGCAAATTCCCATCATACAAACTGAGGCAGCAAACTTTGTGAAAATGAATATTTGTGTCATTCTCAAAACTTTTCGCCACGACTGGTACTGTTTGAATGATTTTCAATTATATCACCCTGGTTCTGAAGTGGTCTGGTCCTCTGTAGATAACCAATGGAATTGTGTAGCTTACTACTTTTCCTTCTCATCCATTTTGTAAAGGAAGTGTGTACATCTCCCAAAGGAACTGTCTCTGATATCTTCATTCCTGGAAAGGCGGTGCTCCTCACCATTTCCTGCCGTGCCAGTAGACTTCTAATTTATTCAGTCCTTTAGACTGCTACACTATCTCCTTGGGCAGAACATCGGCAATGGTGGACGTGTTGCTTTGCCTCTGAAACCTCTCGGAAATGAAATACAATCAACTCCTGATAAATATGTGAAGGCTTGGGGCTGTCTTGACTAGCACTAAATTGCATGAGCATGCAGTTATCAGGTGGAATTAACAAGAATGCATAAATTAATTGGGAAACAAAGTTAGTATTCATCCAAAGTGAATACTGATATACCGTCTGGTAATAAGATGGGTTTAGCATCTGCAGATAATTTCACAAGATCTCATACTAATTATCTCTGAAAACAAGACCGATATACTGTACTGCTAAATGACATCATATTCCTCTTCATGCATTAGTGCATACAGACTGAGTTCATGGTACTGGGGTTCCATGTACCACTTTAATCCTTCAGAAAGACATATTTGATTGGAGCATTATAAGGGACAATGATGTAGTGGTACATTTGATTTAGATCATAATCCAATGTAAATTATTGTCACTTAACAATACATAATCTAACAATTCACTTTTCTGTGTAAAATTGTAGTTTAGGTATAATGTGCATCAGGATTTAACCTGGCTTTGTATTCTTATTGTGCAATAACTGGTGGGTTTATATCTTCTTGAAGAGCAATTGGAATGCACAATATGAAACAGATTTTTGGCCTACACACATTTCTGCTTATGAACTTAAAAGATAAGAGAAGGCAGGTTGTAAGCATGCTCTCAGAGCGAATTGTTGCTGACAGGTATGTACAAATGTTTAATTTGTTAAGGTGCCTTCCCTAGTCTAGAACTGTGCACTAGTCGATTTAAAATGAGATGACAAAAAACAGATGACACAATTTAAAAGGAGATTAATTTCTCTCTTTTAACCTTGAAGTGTAATATCAATCAGCAAATTCAGCTCGGATTCACAATCGGACTGCAATCGGCAAACATTGTAGACTTGAATAATCATAACGTGTGTAGCTATGCGTGATCTTTTCTGACTCCAGGGGTGTAGAAGTGCTCAGGCTAACGCGTCCTCCAGTGGCAGCAGTAACCACAACTAGCCCATCTCTGGCCTGCGCTGCGTGGCAGCCTCCAAGAAGCTCCTGCATGGGGGCCTCAACCTGTTCCCCGTCGACGACAGTGTGAGGGACTCTGCTCCAGTCCAGAGAAGGATGCTGAGCAGATGGAGGAACAGCTTGAAGAAGTGAGCCTACTCTTCTGTTTATCTTATCTGTCTTGCTTTACTTAGCGTTGATGTCTCACTTTTACTATGTCCCACGTATTGGGTATTTTTCTTTCTTTTTTTTTACATTTAGAGTTTTATTAAGTTTTCATGTTTTTCAATCAACCAACAAACACATTCCATGTTCACTGATGTGACAGACTTAAATAAATAAATAAAAAATAACAATAATTTAAAATAAATTTAAAAAAGAACCATGCAGCAGCACTATCAAGGTTCTTATTAGCTATTTCAAGCCTTAGTTGAGACGACGAGCAAATCATTTATTTTTACAGCACCTTACACAGCATGTGATCATTTCCCCAATCACCCCATTCACTCTGTCCAATTAGAAATATAGTTGAGCAGTGGAGACCAGAGTCTATCAAACTTGGGCTGTCTCTTGCAGAGGTCATAAGTGAGCTTTTCAAGAGGAAGAAAGTCAACAATCTGGTCAATCCACATTTTAAATGTAGGAGAAGTATTAGAAGCCCTCAATAGAAGAATACATTTCTTAGCAAAGTATGTGATAGTCATAAACACATTTTCTCTGCCAGGATCAAGAACAAAGTCCTGCTGGGCATTAAGAAGATAGCTACATGGGGTCATATCAAACTGTACATCAAGTATTTTCTGTGCAGCAGTATGTATAGATTGCCAAAATCTGGCAATCTCTCAAACTCCAAAATACATGCATATAGGTTCCACTTTCAGAGGTACATGTTTTACAGTTAGGAGAAATATCTGTTTTCATTCTATGGAGTCTCATTGGGGTGTAATAAAACTTGTAAAAAAAAATGTAATTAGATTCTTTCATTTTTACATTAGTAGAGGAGCAGTATACCCTGTGGCAAACCTCTGCCCATTACTCATCACTGATAGTCAGACCAAGGTCCTTTTCCCAGATTATTTTCAAAGGAGTAAAGGAGTAGCCCCCTTTCTCAGAAAGGAGTCTATAGATATGACATTTTGCCTTTAATGGATTGTGCTGTAGCAAGAAGGGTTTCAACTTCATTCAGCTGAGCTCTAAACCTCCTCTTGGAAGTAAATGAGGAAGTATTTTTCTTTCTGTCTATAGTAAGGCAAGATAAAAAAAAAAACATTGTACTGAGGGTGCTGAAAGTTAGACTGCAACTTTTTCTCTCGCTCTCATCGAAACTGCAGCGATGCAGGGTCCAGTCGCCCCACATAGCCCTGAAAGCCTCGCTACCTCCGGGTAACCGGTCCAAGCTGGGGCTGCTGACAGGACCTCCTCACACGAATCGGTCATCTCCAAAGTGCCCTTAAGAGTAAATCTGCACACCTTATAATATAATACAGTGCATTCAGAAAGTATTCAGACCCCTTGACTTTTTCCACATTTTGTTACGTTACAGCCTTATTCTAAAATGTATTAAATAGTTATTTTCTTCACACAGTACCTCATAATGACAAAGCAAAAACATGTTCAAAGAAAATTTTGCACATTTAAAAAAAAAACAAAAAAAACGGAAATATCACATTTACAACAAAAAAATATATATTTGAAAATGGCTTTAACGTAACAAAATGTGGAAAAAGTCAAGGGGTCTGAATACTTTCCGAATGCAACATCAATTCTTATTAGTGCTACAAAGGAAGTCGCATAGAATAGAAGCATTCTCTCTGTGGAAGAGATATACTCTAACTTTTCGTTCTGTATGCAGGCCAAGTTCGTTCTGTATGCAGGCCAAGTTCGTTCTGTATGCAGGCCAAGTTCGTTCTGTATGCAGGCCAAGTTCGTTCTGTATGCAGGCCAAGTTCGTTCTGTATGCAGGCCAAGTTCGTTCTGTATGCAGGCCAAGTTCGTTCTGTATGCAGGCCAAGTTCGTTCTGTATGCAGGCCAAGTTCGTTCTGTATGCAGGCCAAGTTCGTTCTGTATGCAGGCCAAGTTCGTTCTGTAGGTAGCTCTGCTGAGAAATAGGCTCATTTGTGCTATAACAGTGTTTTTCCCACTTCCTAGACTGCCCCCAAAGGGGCAGTCTAGGAATCAGCATTGCAGGAGGGGTGGGATCTTTGCCATACAAGGAGCATGACCAGGTGAGCCTTATCTCAGGAGCAGCAGAGCTGTCGGACTTGATGCAGCACTGTTGCAACCCCAATCGGAGCACCACACCTCTTGCAAGGGTAGCTAATAATAATCATATCTGTGGAGTGGCATTTATAAATGCAGGAATGTTGCCAGCAGTAATATAGCTAAATATTTACCTAGGCAGTTGATATTTCAGTTCAGTGTTAGTGCTCAGCTGACATTACCTTCCAGTTATTGTAGCCTACTTTTACTATAGTGTATTCCCTTTTCAAAGCATCTTTATTTCCAATGTGTCGAGAGGAGCGCCATCGGAAAAGGCGGGGGTCCACATTGCTGGAGGTTGGACCCAAATATCCTCCCATGTTGTAGGCCCTGTAGTTTCAGCCTGTCTGTTTATTTCCATGTAGCTACTATGACCACCAGATTATAAATCAACAGTGCACATCCCCCCTCTACCAGGCCCATTGCAATTCACCTCCTGGCCAGAGGAGAGCGGCATTAGACAGACACAAATGTACAAACTGTGGTCTGCAGAGGTTACAGCTACAAAGGAGTTATGCTGGTTAGTAGAAACAAATATTTTTCTCTTAAAAACAAGTATACAAAAATATCTATATCTATGGTAAATATCAATGTATGAGTGATATTGGTTAAAGAGTTGTCCTTTAATCATTTGCACTGCACTGAATATGAAATCTCAAACTCTTAGACCAAATGTGGCTCTGAATAATCTATTGTGGGCCTACAAATATACCTGTTTTTTTTTCAGTGAATAAACACATTGAGGCGATAGCTTTTATTTCCCACCCCCGACCCCTACTCCTACTTTCGCTGGTGTCCAACTGGATCATTTGTCACTTGTCCATCCAGGTCAACGGCCTGGACATGCAAGTGGTCAGCCACCACGAAGCTGTCACCGCCTTGAGGAATACTGGGAGCTGCATCAAGATGAAAGTCATGAGGGAGAGGGCCATCCCGTGCCTCGATGCCTGCCGGGCCCAGCATGAAAGCGTTGTTGCTGTCACCGCGGAGACAGATATTCTCATGAGCTGGCAGCTTGTTGACCGGGAGGAAGGACGCCAGCGACCCAAAGCCCAGCAGCCAGGTCCGGAGCACTCTGTGGACTGTAGCCTGACCAAAAGGATTGAGACTGTGGTCTCTAAAGGCAACGGAGTGGTGGGTGGAGTTTACCACTCCAATGGCTCAAGGTATAATTGTGTTGGCAAAAGAAAAGTGAGGCAGAATAGAATCCTAGGTTGGGTATTGTCTTTTTAAAACGACTCCAATATTAGAATGTCTTGTTTTTTCAGAACATTCTCTCCATCTATAGGTTATGGCAGCGTTTCCCAAACTCGGTCCTCGGGACCCCAAAGGGTGCACGTTTTGGTTTTTGCCCTAACACTACACAGCTGATTCAAAGATTGCTGATTAGTTGATTATTCAAATCAGCTGTGTAGTGCTAGTGCAAAAACCAAAATGTGCACCCCTTGGGGTCCCGAGAACCGAGTTTGGGAAACCCTGCGTTATGGCCTTCATGATTGTTCATGTCTTTTGGTTCTTCTCAGCCTGATCTGGAGACTGTCCTTAATTGGTCATTCTTTGAACAAGAACCAGAGACCTCATTTAAAAGCCATGCACTTCAAGTGGTGAAAAATACCATGACGGTAAGCAAAATACTTTCTCAGGGGTCTACAAAACATGCCCTTTCCCCACCCCCTCTCCTTTATCGGTACTGTCTGACAAAATGACCTGGTAAAAGCCAGCTGGTGGAAGCTCATCATTATGCTGGTTTTCACCTGGCCAAGTCTTTTCCAATCAGTCGAGATAAGGAGGCGAAGGGAGGACAGACCAATCACATTTTTTGAAAGAGCCTTGAAAGAGTTTCTGATGCAATCTTTGAAACTTGTCAGAGTCATCGCAAAGTGTCCCATACAGATGTAGGATCTTCATTTGATCACCCTGTTGCGGGAGAACTTTCCTGCAATGCAGGAAGTGTAAAGGTTGTAGCGTATTTGAGGTTTAAAAAGGCTTCTGAAGTTTATAATTTCCAGTTTGAAATTTCAGACTTGATTTTCACTTATGAAAAATGTATCAACCCCTACAACAATGTCCATTAGTTATAATCCACATAATACTGTAATTCACATTTCCAGTTGCTGAAGGATTATTCTCCTGCTGTAGCAAACTGGGTCAAATTAAGATCCTGCATCTGTAGATGAATGCTCTTGTTGAATAATTCAGCCTCTATTAGCCCCTTATCAAATCACTTTAACTGGATTGTTCACTTCAAAAGTTTGTCAGAAGTGTTCCATGCTCAGAAGTGGTGTAATGCCAAATTGAAGCCATGACCCACCACATCTGTTGTTTAGATACAGCAATAGTATCCTTTAACCCCAGATGAATTGAAAAGATACCCACTGTCAAATGTCGATATTTTTTTTTCAGTGCCTCTTTCCCATTGATTTTGGGATTAGGGCTCCCGAGTGGCGCAGCGATCTAAGGCACTGTATCTCCAGTGTAAGCGGCGTCCCTGGTTTGAATCCAGGCTGCATCACATCCGGCCGTGATTGGGAGTCCCATAGGGTTGCGCACAATTGGCCCAGCGTCGTCCGGGTTTGGCCGGGGTAGGTCGTCATTGTAAATAAGAATTTGTTCTTAACTGACTTGCCTAGTTGAATAAAGGTTACATTTAAAAAATAATAATAATAATTACGGGGTAAAGCTGGATCTAGACAACAGATGAAGTGAGACGTGGACTCATCTTGACAATTGTGAAATTCTAATTGTGAAATGCCAGTATGCTGTCAAACTAGATGATTTACTGATCATCCATTTTATTTCCCACCCAATCATGTTCAATTCCTGGGCATCCCTGCTAGATACCTCAGATTATCCTCAATCACCCCTCTCAGACAATGATGTGGAGCCCTTGACACATAACCCTGACAGTGAGACATTAGACCGCCACAGGATCCAGACAGCCACATCCACAGTGCTTTAACAGTGCTTACTATCCCCCCTGACCACATGCCTAAGGTTTTCATGAAGAAAATGTTGACAACAACTGACTTGTTGCACACAACTGTCTTTTTCCTTACCTTTTTATTGACTTGTAATAATTTTCCAACTAAAGATATGTTTATGTAAGTGAAAAACTAGTAAAATTGGCAGTTGTCGTTACATTGCTATTTTGGGAGAATTTACAACGCTGTTCTTTGATGTTAATGACTGCTACAGTACATGGTAAGACCATGGCAAGAATTAACTCATTGAACAACGGGAGTCTTTGTTTGGGCAGAACAATAGACTTGTTTTGCATTGCACCATCCATGTAGGAGTCAACCACAATGAATCATGACAAAAAGAGTATTGTTACATTCCAGCTTCTCTTTCTGAAAGGAAGACTCACAAAACAAAAGGTGGATGAAAAATATCTGTTAAGCACTTAAAATATGTTATGCACTTCCAATTTAGAAAGTTTGTGTTCAGTTGATCAAAGTGTTATTCTTCTAGCTACCTCTACCGATGAACCACTGAGCCACCGGATGGTTTGGCAAGTGGTTATTGGTATTCCCCCCCCCCCCCCCTTAGCCACGAGAGTGGGATGCCCTTTTTATTCTCCCCAGTAGGAGCTTAGATACAATGCCTGGAGTGAATAAACAGTGGGAGTGACAGTCTCTGCAGAGGCTCTGTCTGAAACCTCACTTCTCCTAACACCTGCAGGCCAATGCTAAATATAGTCTTCTTTTCACCTTGCTGAAATATTTCTTAAGTGTGAAAGGCCAAAGAGTCTAACATAAAACCTAATATCTTAAAGGTCCAATGCAGCCGTTTTTTTCCCCTTCTCAATATCAAGTCATTTCTGGGGAATAATTAAGTACATTACGGTGATTGTTTTTGTAATTAAAATGGTAAAAAACAAACAAAAATGTATTCTTAGTAAAGAGCAATTTCTCAAGCAAGAATTTTGCTATGACTGTCATGGAGTAGTCTGAGTAGCCTCTGCCGAGTCCCCAACAACCAGATTTTCATGGGAAATGGAAAGAGAGCCTTGCGATGTGACTTCTGCTTTTGGACGTTAACAAGGTGACACTCCATCTTAACTCCTACTCCACATTTACTGGATTGGTTGAACAGTGCAGAAGAGAACTTCCCCCTACAGTTATTTTTCTTCTCGTCAAGACCAGTATGTAGGGGATCTAGTTTCAGGCTTTTCTTTTACGCCTGCAACGTTAGGTTAGGTCTGAGTGGGGAAGGGAACACTAAAAATGAGCTGTTATTATCAGAGAGGTTTGACATTCTCTTTATTTTGGTCTATTAACTCATTTACCGCATGGGGATGTCACCATGGAAGGCCAAAAATCCATCCCACCAAGTCAGGCTGACATTTCAGGTGGTGTTTTCAAACAGTTCTTCTAATAACCACTATTTTTCATGTTACATACATTATCCCTCCCATTAGGCTTGTCCAATAAGGCCCCTCTCGCAGACCACTTCCAGACAGTCCTAATTCTCACTTGAGAAATTGCTTTTTGCTGAGAAACTAGTTTTGTTAGTAAAAAAATAATAATAATACTGAAGAAAAAAAACAGTAAGGTGCTTAATTGTTACCCAGAAATTATTTTATGTTAAGATAAAAACGTCTGCATTTGACCTTTAATCTGTTAAGAAAATCCTGCTTGTATTAGAATGTGCAACGCTTTAGACCTTACTTGCCCAGTATGATATTTCATTTTGATATTCATTCTTTCACTATTCTTATATTGCCAATTATTACATTTCTCAAACATTTATCTGACAGCTTTGTTTGGTGAATCTTTTTGATAAGTCAAGGCTCTGTGAAACCTCCTGTATTTGGCAAAATTAGAGGTAATTGCAACTCAAGAGGTGCATGACAAGCTGTACAACCACAAATGTATGTTCCAAGTTTAAAAGGGACCCTTTAGTTGAACTATTCTTCACCTGACTGTAACAAAGTGAGTTCCTGCAGTGCACTTCTCGTATCCCACCTGCCACAACAACTTGTTATTCACAGCTAGTATGCAGGATGCTCAAAACTGCTCTATAGCTGGAGTGTTTGAGGAGCAAGGTCGCATTCTCCTGCTTACTCCCGTTTTAAAAAAAAAATCTTGTCTTCCACCTATGCTTTACACAATTGTTTTAAAAAAATGTGCGAGGTTTGAGCTGGATTTCTGCAAAGCTGTACATAAATTAAACTTGTAAAAGTGGTGCACCTGACTTAAATGTAAGATTTACATTTCTTCAAAGAAAGCTGTCATAGGCATGTTTTTTCCCCAACATATCTATTGCTATAGATCATGTGTACCTTTGTATAGGATTTAGATGTTATGTAATTACATTTGTTGAAGTGAAAGTATCCTAAATCTGGAAGTTATACTAAATCAAAATATATGTCAAATGCACTGGAAAATGTATTTAATGCCTTTCAAAATACATTCTGAAATACATTAACAAATGTATTTTAGAATATATTTTCACTTGTATTTCTCGAAATATATGGTAAATATATTATAACATTTATTTGGAAATGTGTTGTATAATATATTACAACATGCATTTAAATGTACGTCTTTGTAGGAAATATTTTTTTATTAAAATGTATGTAAAAAAAAAGAGAAATAATATTGCAACGAAATGGTGACTGTCTTAACAATGACCATTTTGTAGATTCTGTCACCTCCTGACCAGTGAAAAGGGTCATTTGCCATAGTAGAATGGTCAGGGCGTGGCAGGGGGGTTGTTTTGTGTGTTTTGGGGTTTTTTGGTTCTAGGGGAATTTGTTCTAGTCTTCTATTTCTATGTTTCGTTTTCCATGTTTTGGCCGAGTATTGTTTCCAATCTGAGGCAGGTGTCTTTCGTTGTCTCTGATTGGAAGCCATACTTAGGCAGCCTGTTTTCCTTTGGGTTTTGTGGGTGGTTGATTTCTGTTTAGTTTGTTAGTGGATCTGACAGAACTGTTTGGCTGTCATTAGTTTTTTTCTTGTGAAGTGTTTTCATTAAAAGTAAAAGATGAGCACTCAACACGCTGCGCCTTGGTATCTTCACTATGACGCCTGTGAACGCCTGTGACAGATTCTTTGGTATCACATGCACTAATGTCAGTCTCATTAAGACTGCAGAACTGGAAGTGTACAAGCTTAACCTTTAATGACAGAACACAGCATAACACAGTAACTGGCATGACAAAGAATGGCTATTTGAAGAATCTCAAATATAAAACATGTTTTAATTTGTTTAACACTTTTCTGGTTACTACATGATTCCATATGTGTTATTTCATAGTTTTGATGTCTTCACTATGATTCCAGAATGTAGAAAATAGTAAAAATAAAGAAAAACCCTTGAATGAGTAGGTGTTCTAAAACTTTTGACCGGTAATGTATTTTGTCAAAAGGCATTTAAATTGTACTTGACACATACCAAATGCATACCAAAAGCACTAACAAACATTTAAATGACTACAACAATGACTACAAACATGATCCATTATTGGTCATGTAGTGACTCCATGTCGTTGATGCGCATATGACAAATAAAGATTTGAACTTGACGACAGCATTGCAACCAGCGTCCAACAAGCAGAACTTAACATAGTGGTTCGTTCCACGAAAATGCATGACTTTTGCATCCCTTGGATATGTTAAGTTGAAATGATTCACCAATATTGAATGTTAAAAGCCTGTTATATGAAATTAAGTGCCCTTTAATTAATATAGACCACATTCAATAAATCTGATTTTCAATCTGAATAAAGATTTGCAAAATTCAGCATTTCGACATCCTCTGTGACTTCTATGAAGATTTTAACCCACTAACCCCCAAAATACTCCCAGTTTTTGTAGTATAGTATTCTAAGGTTTGCTACAGAATACTATAGTATTCTATAAATTAAATTGTATTTGTCACATTACTTTTATTTAACTAGGCAAGTCAGTTAAGAACATATTCTTATTTACAACGACCCCCTAACCCGGCCAAACCCTAACCTGGATGACGCTGGGCCAGTTGTGCACCGCTCTATGGGACTCCCAATCACAGCCAAATGTGTTAATTTTGATTTGATTTAAATACATACGTTTATTTAGTAAATAATTTCTTAACTCTATTTCTTGAACTCTATTGTTGGTTAAAACCTGTTTGGGATAGGGGGCAGTATTTTCACAGCCGGAAAAAAACGTACCCTATTTAATCTGGTTACTACTCTTGCCCAGAAACTAGAATATGCATAAATTGGTAGATTTGGATAGAAAACACTCTAAAGTTTCTAAAACTGTTTGAATGGTGTCTGTGAGTATAACAGAACTCATATGGCAGGCAAAAACCTGAGAAGATTCCAGGCAGGAAGTGGCCTGTCTGACAATTTGTAGTCCTTCTGTTGCATCTCTATCGAAATTACAGCATCTGTGCTGTTACCTGACACTTTCTAAGGCTTCCATTGGCTCTCTAAAGCGTTCAGAAAGCGGAATGACGCGTCTCCTGTCTCTGGGCAAAGTACAGCAGCAGAGTTTGTAAGTGGCCTGCCTGGGGTCAGTGAGTCTGGAGATGCGCGAGACTTCTCCATTTTTTTATATTCATCTTTGAATGAATACAACGTTGTGCGGTTGGAATATTATCGCTATTTTACGAGAAAAATAAAATAAAAATAGATTTTAAACAGCGTTTGACATGCTTCTAAGTACGGTAATGGAATATTTTGATTTTTTTTTGTCACGAAATGGGCTCGCACGTTACCCTTTGGATAGTAACCTGAACGCACGAACAAAACGGAGGTATTTGGATATAACTATGGATTATTTGGAACCAAAACAACATTGTTGTTGAAGTAGATGTCCAGGGAGTGCATTCTGACAAAGAACAGCAAAGGTAATCCAATTTTTCTTATAGTAATTCTGAGTTTAGGTTGCCCCAAACTTGGTGGGTGTCAAATTAGCTAGCCGTGATAGCTGAGCTATGTATATTGCAAAATGTGCTTTCGCCGAAAAGCTATTTCAAAATCTGACATAGCGTTTGCATAAAGGAGTTCTGTATCTATAATTGTTATGCATTTTGTCAACGTTTATCATGAGTAATTTAGTAAATTCACCAGAAGTTTTCGGTGGGTATGCTAGTTCTGAACATGCTAATGTAAAAAGCTGTTTTTTGATATAAATATGAACTTGATTGAACAAAACATACATGTATTGTATAACATAATGGCCTAGTAGTGTCATCTGATGAAGATCATCAAAGGTTGGTGCTGTATTTAGCTGAGGTTTGAGTTTTTGTGACATATATGCTTGATTTGAAAATGGCTGTGTGACTATTTTTGGATGGGTACTCTCCTGACATAATCTAATGTTTTGCTTTCGCTGTAAAGCCTTTTTGAAATCGGACAATGTGGTTAGATCAACGAGAGTCTTATCTTTAAAATGATGTAAAATAGTTGATTGTTTGAGAAAATTGAATTGTGGTAGTTTAGTTGGTTTTGTATTTTGCGCGATGCCATTGGCTGTTGGCTAGGGGTTCCGCTGGCGGAACGGGGTGCCGCTAGCGGAATGTCTAGATGCAAGAGGTTTTAAGGGCTTGTAAGTAAGCATTTCACTGTAAGGTCTACACCTGTTGTATTCGGTGCATGTGGCCTCCCAGTGGCGCAGCGGTCTAAGGCACTGCATCTCAGTTCTAGAGTCGTTACTATAGACCATGGATCATTTCCTAACCAACAATGCAGTTCAAGAAATAGAATTAAGAAATGATTTACCAAATAAACTTATGTAATAAAATCAAATCAAAATGTAACACAAGAAAATGACAACATTATTAACATAGCTATATACATGGGATACCGGTACCAAGTCAATGTGTGGGGGTACAGGTTAGTTGAGGTAATTTGTAAAGTGACTATACATAGATAATAAACAGCGAGTAGCAGCAGTGTAAAAACAAAGTGGGGGGGGGGGTCAAATTAAATAGTCCGGGTCTCCATTTGATTAATTGTTCAGCAGTCTTATGGCTTGGGGGTAGAATCTGTTAAGGAGCCTTTTGGTCCTATACTTGGCGCTCCGGTACTGCTTGCCGTGTGGTAGCAGAGAGAACAGTCTATGACTTGGGTGACCGGAGTCTTTGACAATTTTTTGTGCCTTCCTCTGACA